>NW_005371937.1:1441751-1464588 GCF_000412655.1 Myotis brandtii | reverse complement strand
GGAAGCTCTACAACTGGAAGGAAAGAAAGAAGAGCATTGAGACTGAGTAGGTTGTGCAGAGGCTCCAAGAACGGACATACGGAATCGCGCGCCAGGCTGGCTGCAACTGGATGCGCGGTTTTTTTTCAATCAGAAGGGGAGCGCGGTTGGGGCGGGATACTAAGCTCCCACACCCCTACGGGGGAGAAGCGGGACAGCCTTGCAATGACCCAGAGAGCGAGAGTGGCTGTCTAGCGGAACTGCTCGCCGGTACTCGGGGACGCGAGTTGCTGAGTTTCGGAGAGGCAAATAGACGCAGAGATGCCATTGCCCTTGGCCCCGCCCTGGTGATTCTCGGGGACCCCGCCCTACTCAAATTACATCCCCAACCAAGCTGTGCTAGTGACACAAAGAGAACCACCGGCGCTTTTGCAGCCAAGCCCAGCAGAATGCAGATTTCAACTCCTCGCATACATAAGGGACACAATAAAGAAGCAGAATCAGGTCCGGAGGAAGCCGGAGCCAAACACGGCTGGGCCGGCAACGTGGAACTGCTGTACCAGCAAACGCACAGGCAGGCCCACAAGTTCCAGTCTCACATGGGACACTGGGTGACGGCAGACAGGCAATCTATGCACTTGGTAGAAAACGAAATCCAAGCAAGCATACCAGATATTCAGCCACCAGGAACGCCTGGAGATTTTGTCCAGCAAGGAGCCGCCCAACAAAGAACAGAATGCCAAACTTCATGTTGCTGAGACGGCCCCCAAGGTTGAAACGGGCCCGGTGAGGCTGAAATGGTCCTGGTGAGGTTGAGACGGCCCCAGTGAGGGTGAGACGGCCCCGGTGAAATTGAATAGGCTGGGACGGCCCCGGTGAGGCTGAGACGGCCCCGGCAAGGCTGGGACGGCCCCAGTAGGGGTGGGACAGCCCTGGTGGGGTTCAGATGCCCCAGTGAGGTTGAAACGGGCCCGGTGAGGCTGAAATGGTCCTGGTGAGGTTGAGACGGCCCCAGTGAGGGTGAGACGGCCCCGGTGAAATTGAATCGGCCCCGGTGAGGTTGCAGCAGCCCCGGTGAGGTTGCAACTGCCCCGGTGAGGTTGAAACGGCCCCGGTGAGGTTGAAACAGCCCCTGTGAGGTTGAATCAGCCCCAGTGAGGTCGAGACGGCACCGGTGAGGTTGAGACGGCACTGGTGAGGTCAAGACAACACTGGTGAGGTTGAATCGGCCCCGGTGAGGTTGAAACGACCCCGGTGAGGTTGAAACGGCCCCGGTGAGGTTGAAACAGCCCCTGTGAGGTTGAATCAGCCCCAGTGAGGTCGAGACGGCACCGGTGAGGTTGAGACGGCACTGGTGAGGTCAAGACAACACTGGTGAGGTTGAATCGGCCCCGGTGAGGTTGAAACGACCCCGGTGAGGTTGAAGGTGAGGTTGAGACGGCCTATGTGAGGTTGAGATGGCCCCGGTGAGGTCAAGACGGCCCTGGTGGGGTCGGAACGGCCCCAGTGAGGTTGAAACGGCCCCCGTGAGGCTGGGACGGCCCCTGTGAGGCAGGGACAGCCCCTCTGAGGCTGAGATGGCCCCTGTAAGACTGAGACGGCCCCTGGGAAGCTGAGGAAAATACCACATGAACTCACTCATTTATGGATAATAAGAAACATTATAGACTGATGAACAAAAATGGATACAGCGGCAGAACAGCATTGAGCAGAATGTCAAACTGCAGTGGGAACCCTGGGGAGGGTTGGGGGGAGTAGGAGATCAACCGAAAGACTTATATGCATGCATATGAGAATAACTAATGGACACAGGACACTGGAGGGTGGGGGAAGCCGGGAGAATGTCAAGGGGGAGAAAAAAGGAGACATGTGTAATACTCTTTGTAATACTTTAAGAAATAAAAAAAGTGAATTTTTCACATGCTATGGGCATGGCAAACTTTGTTTTCAGTTGTTTAGATACTGGTATATCTTCAAAACTTCCCTACTCATTAATTGCAGAAGATTATATGTGCATATTTCTCAGGGTGTTCTTGAAACACATTTCTATGTAAGTTAAATGGGCAATTAAGATGTTACCATTCAATTCTATGTACCTACTTGCAATGGAATTCTAGAGAGGACATCATTATCTAACTGGCCTATTTATCCATCTTTGTAGGGCATTAGAGGTAGGAGTCAGGCATCTGGGTTCCAGTCCAGATGGAAAGCACTGTATGATCTTGCAGAAAGCATAAAAGCACATCCTCTGTATTTACTTTTTTCATTTGTTAAATGAAAAGGAGAGAAATGATCCTCATAGGGTTGCTGTGAAATCCACAAAAATGAGGAAACAATAAAGAACAGAGTATGACTAAGAGAAAGGGACCTACTGTAATTGTGGGAAGAATCCAAAAGAAAAGCAACAATGCATACAAAAACCTTTAGTCCAAGCATGTCGAACTCAAAGGCTAACATGTGCCAAGTAAACAAGGTTAAAGTTTATGTGGGCTGCAAAAAAACAAAAGCTTCAATTTTCATAAAAACATACGTTTATTTCAATAGGGACATGCTGAATACGAAGGGCTGAAATAAATGAGTAATCGTTGACATAAAATAATAGAACATTTTAATAAAAATTAATATTTTTTTCTTGAGCATTAACTTACCAGACACTGAATAACTTCACAAATTAATAAGCGTAATGCAAATAAACCTATTTCTCTTGTTCTCCAAAAGTGAAATATTTCCTGTTGCGCACACCAAGCAAGTCAATACAAGACTAATGATGTGGCAATCAGCTGCTGAAATATTTGCTGCTAGTATTAGTGGAGAGAATTGGCGCACCTGCACATAAGGCGCATAAGGGAAATGAATGCAACATGAATATAGTAATCAGTCTATAGTAATTAGCGAACGTTGTAGTTCATTATTAATAATTATTTATAACAGGATATTGTAAAAATTAAGTTACAAAATTTTTATTAAAACATTTCATACATCCCGTTATATTGGCTGTGCCACAAAAATATTCGTTGTGGGCCACATGTGGCCCACGGGCCGCGAGTTTGACATGCTTGCTTTAGTCTATCACACAAAGCACATATTTTTAAAGAAGCAAACAAAAATAATTAAAAGTAGTTCAAGTAATTTAAATATATGTTCTCTCTTGAAGAAATGTCAGATGAGAAAATCACATTCCTAAACCACCACAAACTCTCCTAAAACATCTCTCTGTCCACCTCTGTCCCTCTTATCATCCTCCACCCAGTCAGAAGCCTGACCTCTCCATCAAAGTCACCAAACAGCTCTAGGAAATCTTCCACCAAATAATGAGCAGCACATGACAGCTGCTAGACTCAGCTTTGATCTTACAACATAGGTAACTAATCTACGTTCCCAAACCAGTGGATTGATGACATCCCTTGGAACTAAACAGATGACATCCCTTGGAACTAAGCAAAAGCTAAGATCTCTTCATCTCTGTATAAGCCAATTACAGTTGGCAAATACCAGTATCTCAGAGTATTCAACAAAGTGACTGGCAGACAATAAATGTATAGATAAGTGAGTAGTATTCAGAATGGGAAGATTGACCTGAGTTTTAGATTTCCTTGGGTCTCGGAGCACCTGTGGCCAAGGACTGAAACTCCTACCTGAAGAGATATCTCCAGAGTTTGAGCCATTGAGGCCCATAGTGACAAAGACAACACATATGGTAGGTCAGGGCTACAATCATCTTATTCCAAAGACAGCTTAACGATTCACACAGATGTCAAGACCAGATGACACTCTGCTGCTGGAAAGCTACCACATGAGTCAGACGAAGAAGTCAACACCTCGGGAAACACAGCTTTCTGGAAAACATCAACATCTCTTCTTTTTATCAACACATTTTCTAATGGATCTTCTACTGCAATGAGTTATTCTTAGAGGCTACATCCTAGAACTATTCTATTTTTCAAGAAGTACTTTTAAAGCTTTAAATCTTATAAAACTTTTTTTCCAGTTCACTTGTAAGAATCTGTAATATCTACCTCAAGGTTGACTTGAAACTTGATTTCACGGCTTATTCCAACTAGATGTCTTCTTCATATCATAACTTTGTATATATATCATCTAACAGTTCTATTCTGACTGACTCAGCAGCATGTTCAAATAGGCATAGAAGGATTGACATGATGCTGATGAAGCCTAATCTTCAGGGCTCCTCCTAGTGCAGGGCCCCAGCAGTGCTGGGGGCAGGTGGGCAGGAATGGTCTAGGTGGGAGGAGACACCAAGCAGCATTTCTAGGTAAGCATTTCTGACAAAGAGATCATGAAAGAAAGAGGACCAAAACATTTAACCGAATCATTGAAATAAATACTAACCTTTATATCTAATTTTGTATTCATCATTTTTCATTCTCTTTCTTAAAGAGGACCCCCTCCCAAATTTATAAGCATCCGACAAAACCTGAATCTGCCCTGATGCAGGCAACGATGTGTACAAGTGCTTCTCTAGTTGTACTCTCCATTGCCCAAGTATTCACTCTATAGTCTTTAAAAATTAAATACAAAGGCAGAGGGGTAGGGAAAAGTGATTTTAAATGAACATAGTTAAGACTGCTGATTTCAGTAGGTACTTTCCAAGACCAAAATTTAAATAAAATAAAACCTGCAGAACTGTTGGCTCTCTGACAGTTCTGTCCAACAACCTAAAACTTTCAGATGGATGTGATTTGTGGGTTCTGTGTTATTAATGCTCCCCACAATATCAGGCCTAAGTGGGTTTTTTATGTTTAGACTAGTGCACATAAAAAGCAAACATTTCTCACATGACTGATACTGCTGCCTTTACAAAAACAACCCTGGTCAAAATTATTTAGAAACTGATCAGCAGCCCCACTGGACTCTGAAGCAATGTAATTAGGTAGTCCAACACCACATTTTGTCAAAAAACTATGACAGCCTAATAACCAGATTGTCATCAGATAGACATTGAAAAATGATGCAACATTTATTCCAGCATTAAAATACCACTGCTTCTTGGGGTCTTTTGTTTTGTAAAAATAAAAATCTATCAGAGATGCATCCCTTGGTCTGGTTGGTATTGAAACGAGTCTTTTCCACCCGAGGGATGGAGGAGGGGGTTTTGTTTTAAAGTTTAAGAAAGAATTTTTCTAAGGATTGCCTACTTGATTTAAATCATTAAAACCCTATGTGTTAAAAGGGAAATTATAAAAGGAGTGATTATAACACTAACTGGCATTCACTGAGCACTGTGTTCAGTTCTCTGTGTTACTGGACTCCTCCCAACAACCATCAGTGAGAGGTGCTGTTATTAATGTTATTATCATTTTCAGAGGAGGAAAGAAGCTTATAGAGGCTAAGGAGCCCACTTGCACATCCAAAAGCAGCAACTCCATGTTCTTAGCCACTGTACTATGCTGCTAAGAAGAGGGTTTAATTTGGTTTTGATGGGAGTGGGAGGTATTGTGGTGAAAGATGTTTTTTCCAAGAAAATCTATATATATAAAAGCCTAAGCGACCATCCAACTGTTCAGCTGTTCAAGAAGCTTATAGAGGCTAAGGAGCCCACTTGCACATCCAAAAGCAGCAACTCCATGTTCTTAGCCACTGTACTATGCTGCTAAGAAGAGGGTTTAATTTGGTTTTGATGGGAGTGGGAGGTATTGTGGTGAGAGATGTTTTTTCCAAGAAAATCTATATATATAAAAGCCTAAGCGACCATCCGACTGTTCAGCTGTTTGACCGGTAGCTATGACGCACTCTAACCACCAGGGGGCAGATGCTCAATGCACAGGCATGGAAACATGGAGCAGACAATGAATCCCAGAGGGACAGGGGAGGGTGGGAAGAGATTAACCAAAGATCTTATATGCATACTAGAGGCCCGGTGCACAGATTTGTGCACCAGTGGGATCCCTCGGCCTGGCCTGTGGGAATTGAGCCCAAACTGGCAGATCGACATCCCCTGAGGGGTCCTGGATTGCGAGAGGGTGAGGCCAGGCTGAGGGACCTCACCAGGCCTCTAGTAATTACATATTCAGCCTCTCAGAATAGGGTAGTCAAGTGTGCAGTCAGACCTGTAAGCCAAATCCTATATATAGTATGACACTGGGAGAGAAAATGTTATAGATTCTTCACACATATATGCAATTACATATAAAAAGATATAAATATTAAGATATAGCCTTAGGTTTAAAAATACTTTCGCTTCCATTTAATTAGTCAATTATAGGAAGTTATCCACTAACCTGTACAAGAATAAACCTCAGGGAGTACATTTCTAAGATGACCTTTAGAACCCTAATATCCAAAAATCTTACAGTTTTATCTATTAGGATATAAATGACTTGCCCCGTGTAAATCACTGTCAAATTTGCAAATGCAAATTGTGTGGCTGAAATAGTCAGTAATAACTTAATGACATCAATTTTTTTTGTCCAGAATACATAAAAATATTCCAGACTACTTAAATGCCCAGGCAATAAACTCAGTATTACAGTTGCAAGGGAATTTGATGTGTTCAAAATATTTTCCCATTTAAGGATTTCATTTGACACCCACGAGCCTACATTCTTTCTTAAAATTAAACACACACAAAAATGGTTCCGAATTTACAAACATAATGTTGAACAAAAGATGGCCCACACAAAGGAGGTCATATAAAATTCAAAAACCATGGCAAAACCAATTTGTGATGTTAGAGTCAAGAAAGTGGTGGCCTCAGCTGGGAGCAGGGTAGTGACTAGAAGATGGCAAGAGAGAGTCATGTTCTATATTTTATTCTGGATGCAGGTTCTTGGCATGGGATCACTTTGTGAAAATTCCTCAAAATGTACACTTTGGATTGGCAAGTGTACAAATCCTGTGAATATGTTATACTTTCATTAGGTTGACATGGAACAATCATTCTCCTCCTTCAGCAGTCTGCCAGCTAGACCAAGAAGGAACGATACACTGAGCAAGAAGAGCTGGGCAACCTGGAAACACAAAGAAATTTGACTTTGCAAATTACTGGACTGCTGACAGTCTTAGGAGAACCTTTTAGCATTCTTTCCCTCACAGCATCCAACAATTCATGTAGCAATTCACTATATTAATTCCTGTAATGAAAGTGCAAGGAGGTTTGTAGTCATTCATGATTGTGCTACAGATTCCGGAAAATGTTTGCTGGGATTTAGGTCTCTGGTGGCTCAGTGAGCAATTTAGAGAAATGTAGTGAACTTCACAGTAATGGCTCATCAACAATTGCATTTAAGATATAAACACTTAATACATTTTTTGACACACCAGCACTAAATATTTGCATTTCACTTTACCAGAATCAGAAGATATCATGGCCCTAGCTGGTTTGGTTCAGTGGATAGAGCGCCAGCCTGTGGACTGAAGGGTCCTGGGTTCGATTACAGTCAAGGGCACATGCCCATGTTGCGGGCTCAATCGCCAGTAGGGGTTGCAGGAGGCAGCCGATCAATGATTTTTCTCTCATCATTGATGTTTCTCTCTCTCTCTCTCTCTCTCTCTCTCTCTCTCTCTCTCTCTCCCTTCCTTGCTGAATTCAATAAAAAGAATTTTTTTTAAGAAGATAATATGTTAAGCAGATTGTTTACTTTTTCCCTCTCAACAATCAATATATTAAACAGTAAGTTAAATCTAGTTTTGTTTTCTGTTTCCATGAAAATGAAATGTGAAGACAATGGGAATCCTACTTCAGTTTCTCTATCAGTTTCCACTGTTTTAGGGAGCACAGTTTTGAACTGTTTTGCATGTCTTCCAAGACTAAATGCCAAGGGATCTAGTGCAGCTGCCTAGATAAAACTGATGCTATTTCCAAAAATAACAATTGTTTTGGTCACAAAAAGTACCAAGCAATGTATTGGTGGGTTCGATTGCCCTGTTTATTTTAAGCTAGACCACAAGAATTAGGGGGAAGGGACCTTACCAAGGATGTTAACTGCAGTATACCCTCACTGAGCAGTTCCAGAAAGAGCATTAGAACTGATTACTGAATGACTTACTTCACCAATCTTGCTTTTTAAATATGTTTTTATGGATTTCAGAGAGAGGGGGAGAGAGAGAGAGAGAGAGAGAGAGAGAGAGAGAGAGAAAAACATCAATGATGAGAGAGAATCATCAATTGGTTGTCTCCTGCACATCCCCCAATGGGGATCTAGTCCACAACTGGGCATGTGCTCTGACTGGGAATCAAACCAGGAACTCCTGGTTCATGGGTCAATGCTCAACCACTGAGCTATACTAGACAGGCTGCTTCATCAATCTTGATGCCAAGTGGGAAATAGTTAATGACAGTTAGCACTTTAGGCCTGAGTTTCTTAAAGTTACAATGTAATATTTTTACAAAATATATACATTTCAAGTAAGTTTATCTTCATTATTTTTTCAAAAGTTTGGATTATTTTCCTTTGCTCATATCAAATATAAGAAAAATGGACTTTATTAAGTTAAAATGATATTCTTAGCTTTACAAAACACCTGTAGGGGACATGGCAGCCTAAATTATCTGAAAGTAATTAATTGTTTTTGTCAACATACGGAAGAATTGGCCCCCAAAATAAAACCCCAAGTAATGACCAAGAGTAGCAATAACAGTAACTATTTACTTTTTTTCTGTCTCTTGCTCACCCACTATCAGAAGGCTATAGCAAATAAACACACACAGTCTGTGGAAACACCAACGCTTGTCTCTAAAAAAGGATAGAAATTACTTTGTATAGTATTAACCTTTCCACTACATTTTAGAAAAGATGTTAAAACAGACCTTTCGGAACAAGAGTTCCTTCCAATACTTTGAGAAAGCATCCAATCAAATATACCGTGGGAATGAGGAAAAAGTCATCAGAATCACACACAGGGTGGCAAGAAGCCCAAGATGTCACCTGGCCTGTCAGATGCACACGACCAGCAAGTTTCCTTTCATTCCACTATCACTGGCTGCTCTTATTCCTTGGGGTTCCCTCTTTGGCTCTGCCTGATAACAGGCCCACTCAAAGACCAAAACGCCCTACCAAGTGGTCTAATGCTAGCCAGCCCCTGAGTCCTGCCACAACAGGCCACTGAAAATTGCAGGAAAGTGTTCTCTGTCCTAGCCTAATTGCTATTTCAGAGGAAAATCTTTCTTTGTTTTGACAATTTGTCCTGTTCCTTAGAAAAAAATGGGTAGATTCAGGTGCTATTTTTGGTACATGAAATAAATATGTATTCTATTGCATTTCTATTTTGTCATTGTATGGTTAGATATTTGCTACTATTCACTCTGGCTGCTTCAGACACCAGGTTTACTTTACATACCCTAGCCAGCTCACAAGAGCATTCATGAAGAAGAACCCTGCAGCTAACCGCCTCAGAGTTACTTCAAATTTAATGCTAAGAGGAATCACTTTCTCTGAAGTGTGACCATTAACTCAAAGAGAAAGCCTGGTGTGACAGGAATCATCTGTGACATCAGTGAATCCCAATTCTGTAGGGAGAAGGAGATGACCACCTATGAAGTAAGATTTCAGAGGTGCTCTCGCCACCCTGGTTGATGAAATTATCTTCCTATGGGACGAAGCTCAGTATTCTATAGCCCAAGTTTGAAATGCAAATACATGCAGGTGAATTGTTCTAAAACTTCCATCATTCACATTCCTCTTTCATGATTCGTATAATATCTGCAAACCAATGTTCTATCATTAATACAATATTTTCTTTTAATCAACTCAGTTTTGCCAGCCTAAATTAATTTGTAGAATTAATTATCTTTGGAAAGAACATTTTATATTGCCATTGCAAACTGCAAAGATCACTTTAATTTAGCCAATATTGTTTGCCATTTATAAAAGGAAACCTAAAAAAATTAATGGCTGACCAAAAAATTGTTCCCTCACCGTACTATGTAAGATCATCTCATGTACCACATCAAAAACTGTAAAAAATTTTAAGTTTAAATTTACAGTAAAGAGGAAATGACTGACATCAGAATTCTCAACACCCCTCCATCCTATCTTTTCCACTGGAAAGAGGTAGGAAGGGCACTGGAACCTGAAGGAGCATGTGCGATGCTGGGTGCTAGGGGCAGGTGGGGTGGAAGTCACGAGCTCTGAGAAGTAAGGGTATAAAAGAGCAGCTGCTGCGCACCTCCCAGGCTTTCTCTCTGGTGCTGCCCTGCATGTGTGTCATGGAGGAAGTCCACTGTTTGATATGAAGGTCCCTCCTCCACTTCTATGCACCATCTCTTTTAGACATACACGTCTGCACTCACAAATTACCCATCACAAAGAAATCACAGGCTGTTAATAGGTCTCTTCATTGTGGCTGACAGTGCAGAACGAACGCCAGTCCCTGCCCTGAGACCAAATTGCCTGGAATGCTAACAGGGGTTCCCAATGGGAGGAGATGCAGAGGTTCTGCTGCTGCTTGCCACACTCACCACTAAGTGCTATGTTCTGGCTCTCCCTGCATAGCCTCCCCCCAGTGAGATTCTCAATTCTCTGATCCTTTCCATTGCTCTGCCACCTGGTTCTCAGCAAAACAGGTGTTCAATTTATAGAAAAGGCGAGTGAGTGAATCTGAATGAATCGATTATAACTGAAAACAGATCAGCTTTGCAAAAAGGAGCACCTGGGGGCCTAAGGCATGCACCCAAATTATCTCAACCCTGTTCAAAGTTTTATCAAGGAACCACAGCATAAATCCCACCAGTGTCACTCTGCCTTTGCGGAGAAATGACAAGTTCTCCTTCCTTTGCCCTAGGGCAGTGGTCGGCAAACTGCGGCTCGTGAGCCACATGTGGCTCTTTGGCCCCTTGAGTGTGGCTCTTCCACAAAATACCACGTGCGGACGCGCACGTACAGTGCGATTGAAACTTCGTGGCCCATGCGCAGAAGTCGGTTTTCAGCCTCGGCGAGTCTATTTTGAAGAAGTGGCGTTAGAAGAAGTGGCGGGTGTTGGTCGGGCGACGGGAGACTCGGTGCTGGCGGGCCACGGGATACGCAGCACAGGGGAGGCACGTGCGATTCATGATCATGCACGAGTTGAGTGAACCGGTCAGCAGTCTCATGTGCAGTGGTTAGTGCTAGTCACATTCGCAAATCGCGCGCGGGTGACAAAAGATAGACGAAACAAGTATACAAGACGAGTGTGGATGGGAGAGTTGGAAGGGGTCAACCTCAGCGAACTTACCTCAATCAGATTGAGAACATTTTTAGCAAAGGCCAGCTTAGGAGTACCATAATTAAATTAATAACAATGTACCTAACCTATATAGTTTAAGTTTAAAAAATTTGGCTCTCAAAAGAAATTTCCATGGTTGTACTGTTGATATTTGGCTCTGTTGACTAATGAGTTTGCCGACCACTGCCCTAGGGGGACAAAGATCTGCTGCACTCTCTATTTAAAAGTGCCTCCTTCTTACAAACTGTGTATTCTTGGTCAAGTTACTTAACCTTTCTGAACTTCCATTCCCTCATCTGTTAAATTCTGAAGAATATCTGCCCCATAAACTGTGAAATGAGAGAATTAAGAAAAGTGGCTACCACACTGCCTGGAGTACATCATAAGCTAAAGATGCCAGGCGCCTTTTGGACCAGATCACAATGGCATGATAAACATCAATGGCATCATGGTATCGGAGTTTTTAATGTTTACAGAGAGGATGGAGCAGGTTAGCAGGTCTTGGGGGCATGAACGGGCGCAGTGTCATGTGCAAACAGTTCTTCATAAACAATCTTAATAAATGTATCCTGGGCTGATGGTGACCACAGTTCATTCCCACTTTGAAATCCCTGCATTTCCACTTCTTTCTCTGAATCTCCTACACTTTTAATACCCATAGAGCTTCCCTCATTTCTAAGTCAGTAGGATGAGCACCTGCAGCCATAGGATGGAAAGTTTAGGATCTGATGCCTGTAGTATTTTTCAGACAGAAACACTCTCCCAATGCCTCTACCCAGGAGATGGTAAACTACTCTGACATCTCAGCTGTTGCCCCTCCAAGCAGATTCCCACACCTCTCGGCTAACACCCTCTCTGGCAGGCATCTGTCCGTGTTTACAGTTATTCATTATGACTGGCTATACACAGATAGTGCCTTTGGTGTCAAACCAAATGGCCTTGTAGACCCCTAGTCCAAGACAGCCAGAAGATACAGACACATTGAATAAGACACAGGCAGAAAAATCACATTCACTTCCTCAAGATGGAGAGAGACTGAGCTAAGGGCCTCCAGAGCTCCAGCTGGGGAGGCCCACAGCAAGCAGAGCGGGATCAGAAACTGGAGGTGCTTCGGGGTCAGAAAGCTTGCCCAAACAGCTTCAGTGGGTGTTTGCCAACAAATACACAGCCAAGGAGAAGATGAACTGCTTTGCAGGGGAATCATCTTGAACCACAAGGACCAGTATGCATTCTAAGTGCCGGGCACTTCCTGGCTCTGAGGTAGTGCACATCCATTGTGACTCTGCTCATCTCTCTGTGCATGAATCTCTCCAAGAACACAAAGTGGAGAATGCCCTTCGCCATCTGCAGTCATCTAAATGGAGAGTCGTGGGGGAGGGGACAATGGCCTGGAGAGATGGCCCCAGTCCTCAGAACCCACTACAATGAAGACTCTGTGTTTAAACAAGGGGAACGTGGACAGTCACATCATCGGGAGTGAATCTAAGAACTCCAGAATGAGCGCACATTCCCCACTGACACAGTTGTATTGAAAAATCAACCCGTGACTCTGAGGGAAATGAGAAAACACACTGGTGATTTCTAGCGTGGCATCCAATCTTCATTTTTGTGATCCCTCAATTCTCAGTTCAAGTATAAACAGACTTTTTTCCCCTGAAGTAGGAAAAGGATTAAGTAGGCAGGATGCTTTCTGCGTTCTGTGTAGCATATGTTCATAAGCTTTCCTTTTGTAGCGTTTATGGATTCATTCTGGAGTAGGGTTAAGCCGGAGCAAAGCAATTTGGCATGCTTGCAATTGCTTTATCAGGAGAAGCAAGTGCAGTCTGCAGGGGCCACCCTGACCTGAGCACATGGAAGCTTCCTGGAACCCTGAGGGGGACGCTGATTATTTCCTTACAGGGAGGATCAAGCTCAGTCACCTCCTTGCAAAACAGTAAATGAGCTTCATGCAAATCATCCTCGGGAAAGTGGTGGCCCAGGGGACAAGAGTGATCATTATCACACAAACTTAATTTCTGACCAACTTCAAGGATCGCCCTGCGGTATCTGCACTGGGACAGAACCTCAGGTCAGCATGCCAATCCATTCCAGCCCGAGGGCCACATCTGCTGCAGAAGAGCTTTCCAGACCTGCGCATCCACTTCCTCTTGCTACAGCCACACCCAGGACACAGTGTGCCTCTAATGATGACGTATAGAATGTCTAATGTTCACAGTACAATGTTAGGTGGCAAAGCAGGCCATGCCATTTTTTAAAAAGTTATCTGTACTGTTGAAAGTATTACAGATGTCCCCCATTTTCCCCCCATTGCCTCCCTCCACCCCACTCCCACCCCATCCCCAGGTCTTCTCCACACTATTGTCTGTCCAAGTACATGCCATTTTTAAAAAATAGTTTAAGTAAATTTATTGAGGCAACATTAGTTAACAAAATTATATAGATTTCAAGTGTATAATTCTATGACACATCATCTGTATATTGCATTGTGTTTACCACCCAAAGTCAAATCTTCTTCTCTCACCATATATTTCACTCCCTTTACTCTTTACCACACCTTCCATCCCCTTTCTTTTAAAAAACACATATCTACATAGAGAACTTGATATCATTCTATTTAACCCAGTTATTAATTAACTGGAAAGGAACAACGGAGGGCCAAATAGACACATGCCCAGTATGATCTGGATGACATAGGGAGGGTGCTTGCCTGTGGGTCACACCTGGGAGCAGGTCACTGGCCAGAGTAGGCATGGCCATTGCACGCACTGAAAGATTTGAGATACATAAGCTCCTGAGCAAAGGAGTCCCCTCCCTCTTTCTTGCTCTCTTGCTCTTGCTGCTCAGCCTGACTCCTAGCTTGCGAGGCTCTCACCCTTTGCATTTGCCCACATGGCCCACATCTATGTGAACCCCACACACAATGGACTAATGCACTGAAACTAGCGTGATGCTGTGCCAGACTCAGCTCCACCATGGAATGGAAACTTTGGACACTGGCTTGGCTTTAAGCTCTGCTGAATTCCCAGCTTCACCTTTTCCAGGACTGGTGTAAGGGAAATGGGACTTTTGAAACCCAGGGATGTAATTCCACGCAAATAAAGCTTTCTATCATATCTCATTCTTGCGTGGGGGCCTCCAGAAATTCTTATTCCAGCAGCGCCCCAAGAACCCCACTCCCAGTAGCAACTGAGAAGGCCAATCCACACAATTCTCCAATAACAAACAGTCCGGAAAAATATAACCCAAAATGCCATACATGATCATCTCTGGACTGGAGGCTTATGAGCAACTTCTGTTTTCTTTTTTTTTGTTAATTTTTTCCTAAATATTCTATAATGCAACTGACTTATTTTTGTAATGTGCATAACATAATTATAAGGGGATTTAAAGATACAGAATGGCATTTACAAAAGGGTTTTTCATCTGCAAAACAATCATTCCATTAAAATAATATAACTGACCAGCAGCAGAGAAAGAACTACTACATATCTCACATTCAACTTTGTTATTCACCATCACTCACTACTTCTTAAGTACCTGCTGTAATGCAGTGCCCTGCAGTAGTCATCAGTACTCAACTAAATAAGGTAGTAACTAAGTTATTTACTTCGTTTGGATCCCACCAGTGTTATTAGAGAACCTGAAAAGGCATTTAACAAGGGTGTTAATCCACCTGCCTTGTATTCCACCCTCTCAGAGACTCTCCCACAATGCTGCTGAGCAAGACCGAGTAGAATTAAGTAGGCAGCCAGCCTGATGGACCCTGTGCCCAGGCCACAGCTGATTCCAGCAAGGGTGGACACCTGACCTACAGCAAGCAATACAGATACGTTTCCTCAGGAAAGAGGAATTGGACTGCGGTGATTCCTGTTAGTCTCTATCGAGCTCGATGCAGGGGCAGTCAGAGTGGACCCGGTGACAGAGCAGAATGCAGGGAGAAGCAGTGGTGAGAGGCTGTGCAGCTCCAAGACAGTCACTGCACCTTAGAATGGAGACACTGAGAGATGGTGTGGAGCAGACATGTTTATCCATTTACCTGTCCGGCTCCTGTTAGCAGTTGAGGGCCAACCACTTCCTGGTCCAGTGCCTCAGGAGGCTCTGGGTCCTACCTGACCTCAGGTCAGCACAGCATATCTCATTTTACTGCACGAACAGAAGTTGCATTTCTTATAAATTGAAGGTGTCAAGACCTCCACCAGCAAAAAAGATTACAACTTGCTTTTTTGTGATACTTTTTTGCAGTGGTCTGGAACCAAACCCACAGTATCTCAGATGTATGCCTGTAAGCTGACCTGGCCTTATGGCAAGAACCCCATCTTTTCTTGTTTTTTTTGTTGCTGTTTGTTTTGTTTGTTTCTTGAAAACAAATGATTCCTAACTAAGACATAGTAACAAGGGTCAAAACTATAGACCTTCATTCCCATTCTTCATAGCTGATTCCTCCCTCTTGTCCTTCCTTCAATCTTAGCTAAACTGTTATTAACTCAAAGAAGCCCTCCCAGACCACCCCCCATAGGAGGAGGCCTGCTCTGTTTTGCATCGTTTCCTGAATAGGACTTACCATAATTTTTATTTATATATGCACTGCTTGTTTAACTGTTTGATCTGTCTGCCTCCCTAAAGTATAAAGCCATCCGCAGGGCCCATGTTGCTTGCACCTCACACAGCTTGTTTCTGGCACATTTTAGGAGGTCAATGGTGTTGCATGAATCAGTTAGTCAAGTACGTAAGTATGTATTCATTGATTCTATATATGAATAACCACTGAGCACTTAACATTTGCAAGTCTTGGTCCATTCTCCATGAAAGACATTAGGTATACAGTGGGGCCTTGACTAACGAGTGTCCCGACTAACAAGTTTTTTGCATTGAGTTGATAGAGTAATTTGAGTTAACGAGCTCCTTAACGAGCTCGGTCTCGGGACGAATTAAACTCGTAAGACAAGGCCCCACTGTATATGCAAAGACAAGAAACATCCACGCGACAGACATGGCCAAGGGCCTATCTAAACAGCCATCGCCTCTTCTGCCTTACAGTTTTATAGTGGTATATCCCTCCACAAAGCCATGTGCCCAGGGATTATCACAGCTCAGGGGCAAACCCTGATTAGTTTAAGTCATGCTCAGATGGCCATCCCTTTAACTCCTAGGGCAGCCAAGCAGAAACAGGGAGGGCCAGGGCCCCCCCAACACACACACCCGCAAACACACACACCCAAAACACACACATATCAAGCCACCTCCAGCTGTAAGCAGCCTCTTCTATTTACTTAATGTGCTGACCAAATGTTATCATTTTCTATGTGTACCATGACAAGAACAAATTTAAATTGAATAGCACCAATCTAAGCCAATTAAAGTCATCTCATCCTGGGTGCCAATGTCTGACTGACATAGGAAGGAGTATGTGTCCTTACTCAGCCAAATGGGACCTGAGGAGGGCCTGCTAGAGGGCTTATGGGAGCCGTCCCTTGCTCTTAAAAGGGACACACACAAATAGACAGACAGCCTCTTATGCCAGTGAATGCTACCATATCGCAGGCAGCTCCCCAAAATGAAGCTGCCATTTTGGAACCATGAAGGCAGCCAATCTGAGGACCAAGACAACACGCTGAAGATGGCAGAAGAAAAGGAGCAAGAAATGGAAACTTTAATGGCATTGTTGAGTCACTGAATTAACACAGCCTGGAGCTGTCCCCCACCCCCGCAGAATGTCTTGCTCCTTGAGATAATTTTCCTTATTCTAATAGGTTTTATTTTGTGTTCAAATGTGGTAGAAAAATTCACAAAATAATTGACAATGCTTAGCAGTATGTCAACAGCTTAGTGCTCAAAATCCTCTCCCTGCTGCACAGTGACAACCATCAAAGGCCCCCTGGTAGGTTCCCAGTTGCTTGGCACCAGGGGAAAGTGGATTGAGGTTGGATTCTAGCCATGCAGAGTCGGGGTTCTCTAATGCCCTCCATCAGTCATGACATCCACGGTGCTCAGCAGGTAGACACACAGAGAGTGGGAAGCTTTTTTCTTAATTCCCTTCTTGTTTAAACCATTTTGAATTGACTTATTATTTGCAGCCAAAAGCATCTTCACTGATAAATCTATCTTCACATAATTAGCAGCAAATTTATGTGACCTCCTTCAAGCAAAAGACTCAGGAGAAAATGACAGAGATTCATAATTCTGCACACATTCCCCCAAATCTTCAAATGATAGGTCTTAAGTGAATTTCCTTCCAAAAGTTAGACAATTGAGATGCCAGAAAAATAATTAAGCATATGATCATCCAACACTCTCTCCAAAATGATAGTCATAAAGCACCCTAAGAATACTGATGAACCACCTTGTCCTAGTGGTAAATTTGGGCCAGCATAATTTAAAATATCAATCTGTATTTTTTGTTATCCCTTTTATGTATATTTTTCCCTTTCTTATCTCAAGAACTTCAACAGAGCTGGCATTCCCTTTGTTTCAGGGGCCTGTCCAAAAGCTGACAGCAATCTCTAACCCCCCAAACCTGGCCTCCACTAAAGATTTTTCTTTCAAAAGCTGAAATTCATGGAAGGGCATGTGCTAGATACCAGCAAAAGGGACAGAGTTAAAAACAAGTTTGGGTTGTTCTGTTTAAAACTGTTTGGTTTCCTTTGATCTTGTTTGGGTGGAACTGGGCTTCCCTGACACTGGGGAGAAGCTGCAGGTTTCCCAGTTCCGGAAAGCAGTTGGAGCTGGCAGAACTCTAGTAAGGTGGCAGGACCTTTGATGGGGATGGTAAGAGAATGCTGAGAAAATGAATATTGGGGTCTTAAAGCCACAGAAAAAAAACCATCATCCTTTGCATAGACACGGCAGGGCCATCAACACTGCGTGGACAAGGAACCTCTAAGAACCAGCAGAGACTAAGGCTCAGAGGGCCTTTGCATGGATGTGCTGTGTTGGGCAGACCTGCAGCATTTCTGATTAATGCCACTAGTGAGCACAAACCTTAAATGCCACTGAGATAGAACTTCCCAACATTTAGAGAAACAAATATAATAATCATATATGCATGCATGCGTGATTAAAATTCACGCGTGCAACATTCAACACAATTTTTCCTATTAAATCTTAAATCTGAATGCAAAATCAGTTTGTATTTTTAATTGGCTTGACATGACATGAGCTCCCAAAGGATATCACACTACCAGGCCAAACTCCCACTAGTTAGTCAATATATTCCTGTAAGTCCTGCTACCTAAAAAAGGAAAATTAATGGTTAGACAGATGGTTCCATAGCTGGTAAAAATTATTGAATATTTTTAAAACATTCAAATAAAAGGTGATAATAGAATGTTTTTATTTTAATTCTCTCTAAATAATGCCACACCCATTCATAAGAATTGACAATATTTCCCTCAATGTGCTGGGGATTAATGAAGATTGAATATAAAGAAGTACCCTGTGTGCTTGGTACTTTAAATAATTGAGATTCCCAAATAATACAAAAGCATTTTCAAGTCACAAATGAAATATGAAGTGAAAATGTTCTTGAAGGAAATTTCTAATAATACTTACCTACTTCAGAGGGTGCTGGGAAACTCTATTAACACCAAAGGAACAGTTTTAGATCTTCAAATAAAAGGACTATAGAAATGCAAAGTATTATTATTATAGTTCTGAAATAATTTCACACCTAGGGATGAGAAAACCCCAGGCCAAATTTTATGCTTTTCTCCTGTCTGATAAACAAGAAATGCCACAAGCATGGGGGAAGTGGAGGATGGAAATCAAATAGGACAAAGACATCAAAGTTTCCCTTTTACTTGAACTACATTCCCCCTAGATGTCATTTTAGGGGACTCTCAGGAAAAAATGTGTTCCTTTAAGGTCAGGGTTAAGTACAGGGGCAATGTTCTCATTGCTTTTATACCAGATAGAGTAACAACCAGCTGAGCTGAAAAAAATAACTTTGTCCACTTCTATGGGCACTTGCCAAACTTAAAATAGCCAGTTAAATCATAACCCGAATCACCCACAAGTGTGAGCTCACCTCGGAAGTCAAAAAACAGCTGCTTTCAAGGACACCAGAATTTCCGCTCAGCTACTGAGAGCCCTGTGTGAGACTCTTGGTGGTTCTGATGGAGGTGGTGGTGGTGATGATGGTGGTGATGATGGTGTTAATGGTAATGATGGTCATGACAGAATATAGAACAGAAGTTTTCAAACCCTGCTGATCAATGGAATCACCATGGAGATTCTTAAACTACAGAGTCTTGGTCTCCAGCTCAAAACTACTGATTTTGAATCTATATAGATAGAACTCAAGTTCATTGCCAACCAGGCCAGAATGATAATGTAAATATTACATATGGACTTGAACAAAAATTGTCATATAACCATGTGATTATGTTACAAGGCTATAAAGACCAGAAGTGGTATAAGTGGGGCATATGAAAGAGCTATTGCTAAAATTGATACATCAGGAAAAAAAGAGAATAAGTACATTACTTAGAAATATATAAACACCAGAAGTATTGGAGTTAAAGTGGGGCATATGAAAGAGCTATTGCTAAAATTGATATATCAGGAAAAAAGAATAAGTAAATTACTTAGAAATATATAAACACCAGAAGTACTAGAGTTGAAAGTTGCCGATTCTGGAGAAAGGGCCAGAAGAAAAGGAGAAAGGGAGGAGGGGGACAGTGTCCCAGTTTTTCAATATTTGCTCTTTAGTGCTGTTTTATTCATATAATGTAGATATGTTTCTTTGATAAAAATAAAATGAATTTTAAAGGATAATTCATAAAGCTATTACTGTGTAATAGTGTAATATTGGATATCTTTATATACTAGGATTAACAGTTTTCCAATTTACCAAAACTTGCTTTTTTAAAAACTGATTAATACCCCCACTCTATCACCAAAATGTCCAGTTCTTGAAAGTGTATGATAAACACTATGTCCCTGGCACACTGTAAGTCTTAAAAAGACATCTGTTGAACCGAACTGAAGCAGGAGGAAATATAAAGAAGTGCTTTGTGCAATTAAGGTCGCAGCAGGAAAGAGACAGCACCTGCACCTGGGGTCACAGAGGTGAATTTCATGAAGAGTATGGGCAAGGTTAAGGGAAATGAAGAGGGGCAGCCTAGCACCCTAGAGTTAGCAAAAATACCACCATCACCACCTAGTCTTAAAGGCGAAGGGAACACCTACCAGATGTGGAAAGAGCGGTCACTGCGGAAGAGAGGCCCCACCCAAACTGTGGCCTTCCTTAGAGGAATACAGCCACTGCCAACCAGGAGCTGCAAGGAAGGCAGGGAATAATATCCCAGCCTCGCCTTCTCAGAGTTTTGCCCAGAGCCTTCCACTGGCTAACCCAACAGCAAGCCAGAGAGCAAGGGAGTCCAGGGAATGCTGGCCACAGAGGTTTGCCTCCCGGGGCTGAGAGCCTTTCAGAGGAGCGAGGAGGCATAAATAAAAAATATCCAGCACAAGCACTATACTAGTATACAATGTGGTTTTTATTTTTGTTTTTGTTTTTTCATTTACTTCCCTTTCCTCCTCAGCCCCATAAAACAAGCCCTCAGGTTTGCAATCTGTTTAATAAATTTATGTGGCATAATACTAGTTAATAACAATGCAGGGATGTTATGCAGCACTTTACAATTTGCTAAGCACTTTTTCACACATTATCTTTATGCCATCCTCAGAACAGCCCTATGCAGAAATAGGGCAAAGCTTATCCTGGTTTTACAGTTGAGGATTCTGAAACCTTAAGAAAGTTAGGTATGTCTCCCAGAATCATGAAGGTGACAAGCATCAGGGCCCAAACTAGAAGGCAGGTTTCCCAACACTCAGCTAAGGCTCCTGCCACCATCCAATGCTGCTGTGCTCTGAACTCAGCTAAGGCTCCTGCCACCATCCAATGCTGCCAGTGCTCTGAACTCACAGGAGGGCAAAACAGATGTCCCTGTGAGAAAGTCATTAACCAGCTTTGTTCTAGGCACTGCACAGAACACAGAAGTCGTCAACAAGTAGAAAGACACAAGGGGAAAGAGAGTAAACTTACCCATCCATTCTCAGGAAACCACAGCAATGCCAGAGACCGAAGTAATTGAGTTTTCAATCACATTTTACACATCATTGAAAAAAAGGTGTTTGGTAGGACAAGAAAAGTGTTCAAAAGGGGAGTAAAAATTCAGGGAAAAGTACAAAAAGATTTAAAGAGTTTTGTGTTGGAATGCTGGGGTAAGTAGAAGGAAACCTCAGCCCTTCACAATCCCAGGTTACAAAGAGACCAGGGCCCCAGAAATTGGAAAAATTACCTTCCTGCTTCTCTTCTCATTTCCAACTCCATCCCCACATACACACACATCCTTGAGAGCTTAGAGAAGTAGCCAAAAGTGACTTATTTTTACCAAGCACAGAAGTACTAGAGAGTCCAGCAAAATAGCCCACTTTTGAAATGCTAATTGAGAATTCTGCACCTTTTGTAATCTACAGCAAAATGCCCAGCTGCTTACTCGTATACTTGATGGAAGAAAGCAATGAGTGGCATTTTACCTGTAGGCCTGCAAGCATACCCCATGTATTCCAGACCTCTGTAATGTCTACACTACTCTATCAAATAGGGTTCTATGCCTACAGGCAACAGAAACCAATTGGATAATTGAAGAAGGATCATTGGAAGGAAATTGGAGGTTCAGTGAATCCAAGGCAGACTCAGTGAAACAAGGCTTGGAGACCATCAGTGGCCAAGACAGACACGGAGGCTAGGAAATGGGAATGGGCACAGTGGTCTCACAGAAGGTACTGTCAAGCAGAATGCCTGTGGGGAAAAAGAAGAATCCCTCAGCTCAAGATTCAAATTCACCCTCTTAACCAAGCTGGTGGTCATGCACCCATTCCTAGGCTAAGTGTAGGCCCCTGAATTATAGTTCCACTAGTCTAATTATTTCAAAAGGAAATGAAGGTGCAGTAACGAAAGAAAAAGTGACACCGGACAGAATAAAAAGGGGGGGGGGAAGAAGTTCCTTTGTACTTACCAAGACTTTCTTCAAAAATTCCTTGAGAATCTAATTAGCTAGCAGATCACTAATTTCTTAAAGACTATATTATGGCGAGAATGTGGAGAAAATCGTACACTGATGGCGGGAATGCAGACTGAGGCAGCCACTGTGGAAAACAGTATGGTTTTTCCTCAAAAAATTAAAAATGGAACTCCCATTTGACCCAGTAATTCCACTTCTAGGAATATATCCCAAGAAATCAGAAACACCAATCAGAAAGAATATATGCACTTCTATGTTCATAGCAGCACAATTTACAATAGCCAAGATTTGGAAATAGCCTAAGTGCCCATCAGCAGATGAGTGGATTAAAAAACTGTGGTACATCTACACAATGGAATACTATGCTGCTGTAAAAAAGAAAGAACTGTTACCATTTGCAACAGCACGGATGGACCTGGAGAACATTATGTTAAGCGAAATAAACCAGTCGGAGAAAGATAAATATCACGTGATCTTACTCATTTGTGGAATATAATGAACAACATAAACTGATGAACAAAAAATAGATCCAGACACATAGAAGCATCGAACAGACCATCAAACCTCAGAGGGAAGGCAGGGGAGGATGGGGTGGGGTAAGAGATCAACCAAAGGACTTGTATCCATGCATATGAGCATCACCAATGGACACAGACAATTAGGGGGGTAGGGGC
>NW_005371937.1:1438238-1441467 GCF_000412655.1 Myotis brandtii | reverse complement strand
AGAAGCGGGTGGGGAGTGGTCAATGGGGGAAAAGGAGATATACGTAATATTTTCAACAATAAAGAATTTTTAAAAAATAAAATTAAAATTAAAAAGACTGTATTATTTAGTAATACCCCAAACAGCCAAAAAAAAAAAAAGTGTTTACCCTGATGCCTACAAAATGTCAACCTGACAACGTTTTACTTCAAAGACCTCACTTTTCATATTACCTGGAAGTTATCTTTTCATTTGATTCCTAAAGACAAAGCAGAACTTGCATCTCTTAGTAACAGCATGCTTATTTGGAGACATTATCCTGAAGCTTCCAAAAAAAATGATTTCTCAAAATACCTAAAGAATGCATCCTTAAGGATGCTAATGTTGATGTTAATAATGATGACAGTAATAGTAACAAGAGCAGCTGCAGCTAGCATCTAGTGAGTACTTACTACCATGGTCCAGGACCTGTCTGTTCTAAGCCCCTGACATATAATAATTCATTTAATCTCCACACAGCCTTATTAGGAAAGCAATATTAGTACCCCATTTCACAAATTAGGAAACTGAAACACAGAGGGGGTAGATAACATATCCATGGTCCAATAGCTAATACAAACCAAACCAGGCGGAGATCCATGTCTGTCTCTAGAACACAAATTTAATGAGAGATTTTCATTGAGAGCAGAGGAAATGGGCTAAACGGGTGTGAAAAAAAAACCTCTCCAAGAGGAATATGAGCCTCATCAACAAACCTAAAGATATCAAGGTTCTGAAGATTACCTCCTCATCACTAACTCCAATAATTTATGAGACTTTTTCCTGAAAGCTTTCAAGCACTGCTTATTCCAAGATGTGGCTCAATGGTCCAGAGATATGCAGGTTATATGGCTGAAAATAAGAATTACCTACTTTTTAAGTTCATTTTTTCTTCACCAGTACCCAACCATTACAGAAAAGTTCCAAGCCAGCCAGCTTCATGCACCAGAGTTTAGTCATCCCAAAGCAAATCCTCAAACAGTGTTTTCACAGCTCGTGTTTTGATTATTCAAAAATGGTTTTCTCCTATTTCCCTATAAAATTCTTTTTCACCCTCAAAATAAACAGTAAAAATTCAACCCCAAAAGTAGATTTGCCATAAAGTTAGGAATAACTTAAAATATAAGGTAAATCAAATGGCTTTTCAACTTTAACTAAAGTGGTCACAGTCATGATTACTATAATAAAAATGACATAAAAAAACCTTAAATTGTCAAAAACGTAATTGATGATGAAAACAAAGGTAAAATTACGGCATATTTCACCCTGGCCACCAAAGACTCTTGATGAAACTGCAGCCCTATAATTCCCCAGAATGAATTCTTTAAATTAAAACACTTCATGCAGAACAGAAATTAAACAATGAATCAAAGAACAATGCTGTACAGCGGTATGTTTATAAATATACCTAGCAAAAAGGAAACAATTACATTTTTTCCAAGTAAAAACCAACTGACTGCAATGCTTCACGGGAGGCTGAGTAGATACTTTTCCCATTGCTGCGAACTTGGAAGTTCATTTCCTGTAACTCACTTAGGGTCCACCTTGACGGGGTGCAATGAAATTAGCTACACCAAACTGGCTGGCTCTCTCCTTTCTACAAAACTAGCTTCTCCACGCAATGGCACAAACTGACTTTCATGATAAATTTCACCCAACCCAATTGAAATGCCACTCTGCATTTTCTTTTAAATGCTTTATCTGGCCAACTGGTCTTATTTAACTATTGACCAGAAGTGGTACGGGTGTATTCATTTTCCATCTAGCATTAATCTTGGTAAACTTAGCCCCATTGAAATGCTGAGAAGAAAGCAAAAGTCAGCAAGCATACAATTGAATTTGGGTACCCTCATCACATCATTTTATTTCCTCCTACGCTCTGCTAACTATTGCTCAGCAGTTTTGCCTATGAGGGAGGACAAGCAGGTGGTTAAGGAAGTTGTCCTGTCAGCTATATCTTTAATCCAAGTGTTTAAATCTCCGAACAAAAGAAAAATCAATGTTGTAAAAGCAATGTTTGTCAAGGCCATGTAATAAATACACTTACCTTTACAGGCTATTCTCAATGGATTCCCTTCTTTGCTGAGCTTCAAAGCTATAAAGAGATAAAAATGAAAGCACTGAGTTATCTGCGTAAAACACCAAACGTTTTCTCTCCATATCTCTAAGTAGAATTTCCATATGCCAAGGTATGTGGTACTAGCCAAATAAAGCGTTGATAAAACTTGTGCCTCATACCTCCCATACAAGAGGCAATAACAGACACAGTCATAAACTGAAAACGGCACACTTCTACCCTGAATTGAAGCACGCAAACATAGCCAGATCTACAGTTAAATCTTTCGAGGTGTGAACTCAACAGAATGGGATGTGCAGAGATGAACATAAAATTAAACGTTATGCAGCACACTCGATCTGACCAAGCATTTTATTTTCTTATTTCGTTTAGTGTCCTCTTTCCTGCACACTCTATTTCCATTTCCCTGCAAAAGTTTTACTTGAGGAAGCCTATTTATTTATGTGAGGTACATGGTCGTTCCAATCCAGACCTCAGCACTTGCCCCATGAATACAGGCCCCCTTATCCTTATCCATGGGAGACTCATTCCAAGACCCCAGTGGATGCCTGAAACTGTGGGTAGTACCAAACCCTATATGTGCTATATTTTCCCTATACATACTTCCCACTAATAAAGTTTAATTTATAAATTAGGCACAGTAAGAGATTAGCAACAATAAGTAATAATAAAATGGGACAATTAGAGCAATCTACGCTAATAAAAGAGAAACATGGTAATAAGCGTACGACCGCTACCCTTCCCATTGGCTAATCAGCATATCCTTATGCAAATTAACTGTCAGACAAGATGGCGGCCGGCAGCCATGCACTGAAGCGAACAGGGAGGCTTGCTTGCTCCAGTGATGGCGAACTCCAACGTTCCCCGCCTGACTTGCCGGCCTCTCAGCTGCAACTCTAAGCAACTATGTTGCAAATATAGAAGCTAAACAAAACCCCAGAAACCGGCTTTCAGTCAGCCGGGCTTCAGCCAGCCGGACCGCAACATTGTATCAAATACAGAAGGTAAAGGCCAGAAACCTGCTTTCAGCAGCGAGGCCTCAGAGCTAAAGCTGGCCCAGAATAGAAAAAAGAAAAAGAAAAAAAGGAGCAGTTGAGAGCTTCAGTCACCCGCCAGCCTGAAAACGGCCCTCAG
>NW_005371937.1:1402974-1436731 GCF_000412655.1 Myotis brandtii | reverse complement strand
TGACTGAGGGTGGCATCGCAACCTCCCAATCCGCCCTGCTCTGTGCATGACAGGGGGTGGCGCCCCAACTCCCCAATCGGCCCTGCTCTGAGCCCGACCAGGGGCTGCACCTAGGGATTGGGCGTGTCCTCTGCCACCTGGGAGCAGGCCTAAGCCAGCAGGTCGTTATCTCCCGAGGGGTCCCAGACTGCGAGAGGGCACAGGCCGGGCTGTGGGACCCCCCTCACCCCTGAGTGCACAAATTTTTGTGCACCGGGCCTCTAGTCCATAATAATAAAAGCATAATATGCTAATTAGACCAGACCTGAAGGACATGAAGCTGGGCCTGCGAGGGAAGCGCGGTCCTGGGTGCCTGCTGGAAGCCGGAGGGAAGCCCGGGTCTTCGGTGCCAGAGGGAAGCCAGTGCTGGCAGCTAGGAGATGGAAGGCCTACTCTTGCACAAATGTTGTGCATCGGGCCTCTAGTGTACTATAATAAAACTTATGTGAATGTGAGGAGGAATACAGAGGGCAACCTGGGGGCGGGCGGTAACAATCTGAATCTGTGCCAGTGACCAGTGTCCTAGTGCACATTCTTGTTAGCCTATAATTAAGTCACTGCCACTTCCTTAGGCAATAGTCTGTTTTCCTGGGTGCTCCCAGTTTGCAGGAGCCATGGGCTGGGAATTTGGCAGTTTGGCCAGAGCGGGGGTCGCTGGTGCCACCCAGGGTAGGTATTTGGATACAATCTAACTTCCCCATTCTAACTGACTCAGGAGGGGCTGTGAAAGCCCGCCACAAAGCCCGGTAGTTAGGAAACAAACTTAGGAATATATATAAGGAGTAATTACATTGTATAAGGGGTTCAGGCTTTGGATCTTCGAATCCCCTGAGCCAGCAGCACTGCTTTAAATAAAGGGTTTTTCCTGAATCTCCAAGTACTCGTATATTTTCTGGTCATCTAGTAAATTCTGCAACTAATGTGGTCTTTCAGAAAACTAGCACAAATTTCTTTTTCCTTCTTCAGAATTTCATAGAAGATTCGTTCTTATCACAAATCTCAGCAACCATATGATTTATTTTTCTTTCCTTATTAAGTAGAGAACTTCAACCTTCTCACTTAAAGGAAGCACTGTACAGCTTCTCTGTGAGATTTCTGAATTGCCAGCATCACTAATCTTGTGCTTTGGGGCCATTATGAAGTAAAATAAAGATGACCAGAACACAGCACGGTGATACCATGACAAACATTCTGATCACCTAGATGGCTAAGTGACTAACAGGGGGAGCATATACAGTGTGGAGAGACTGGACAAGGGGATGATTTATATCCTGGGCGGGATGACACAAGATTTCATCGTGCTTACAAGAAGTGTGCAATTTAAAACTTATGAATTGTTTACTTAGGAAATTTTTCAATTAATATGTTCAGACTGCTATTGACCACAGGTTACTGGAAACACAGAAAGAGAAATCGTGGATAAGGGGGAACTACTGTATATGTGTGCAAGCTTACAGGTACAATTCCGAGTGTAGCCTTCTCTCAGTAGAGAGAGACTCAGAAAACAGAGGAAGCCACACATGACATTTCAAATCAACTCTTGACATATAAAATGAATCTCCCTATGCACTGGCCACACACAAGTCACTATAATAGGAGAGATGGTAAATCATAGTTGCTAAGCAATAGTAATAGCAAGGTTTCAAGGGGCTGATTCTATAGCAGTCCAACATTACTTATATGGTAACTCCATAGTCAAAATATTTGGAATATGCCTCATTGCTGCCTAAGTCCTAACATTTTCAAAAGGTGTAGCAGTTGGAGAATTGCCAACTTCCCATGGTTTTCTTTGTTTATCTTCAATGTTCTAAGTCAGGGGTCCTCAAACTTTTTAAACAGGGGGCCAGTTCACTGTCCCTCAGACCGTTGGAGGGCCGGACTATAGTTTAAAAAAAAACTATGAACAAATTCCTATGCACACTGCACATATCTTATTTTGAAGTAAAAAAACAAAACGGGAACAAATACAATATTTGTATTTGCATGTGGCCTGCGGGCCGTAGTTTGAGGACCCCTGTTCTAAGTAACTGCTTTAGCCCTTACTGGCCTAGTTCCCTCTACATCCCCCTATCCCACCGAGGGACCCATTACCACTGATGCATGACCACCAAAGAGTAAAGCCAAATTTCTGGACTGTGATGTCAATCTTGGAATATTAATGCAGGAGATAGGCCCCCTCATGGGACAGCATCAGAAATTTCTCCTTCCTGCTTTGTTATGTGAATTGCAATAGAGTTGGGGAAACATAATTGGGGAAGATTAAATAGTAAAATATTACATTTTGTAAAACCTGACAAATTTATGGTCTGACAACATAAAGATCGAGCTATAGCCCTTTCCACTTCAAACACAGAAGTGCTACACAAAATATAGCAATATTTTAAATATATTTTAAAAAATTTTAAATATATAGTCAAGCTCAAAGAAAGGAAGAAAACCAATATGAAAAGATAATTAATGTAAATTTTCTAGAAAGAAAGACATGAAGAAATGGATTTTTTTTAAACCTTGCTAGGTGATGTTTATAAGGAACACATCTAAAACAGAAAGAGAATTTGAAAGGAAAAGTTAGAAAACCATACACAAAGCAAACAGGAATCAAAAGAAATCTGGTGGAAATACGTTAATATTAGGCAAAATGGAAGTTAGCAATAATATAATAGGAATTTGCATTTGCTATCTATTGCTACATAACAAACTACACAAGAATTAGTGACTTAAAAATAATAAATTATTATCTCTTCTGGTTTCTATGAAATGGGAATTCTGACAGAGTATGATGAGCCAGCTTTTCTCTATGCTACAATACCCAAGGCCTCGTCTAGAAGACTTGAAAATTAGGGGCTGGAATCACCTGAAGGCCCATTCCCTCAAATGTCTGCCAGTTGTTGCTGGGGGTTAGCTGACACCTTAGCTGTTGCTGTCAGCTGAAATACCTACATGTGGCCTCTCCATGTAGCTTGAGTCTCATCAAAACATGGTGGCAGGTTCCAAAGGTAAGAGTTGAGAGAGAGAGAGAGAGAGAGAGAGAGAGAGAGAGAGGTAGGTGTATGTTTTATAACCTAGGCTTGAAAGTCACATTACCACCATTTATACAACACTCCAGTGGTCAGGGCAGTCACCCCAGATTCCAGGGAAGAGAACAAAGACTCCGTCTCTCTGGGAGGAGTGTCAGTCACATTGCAGGAAGCACACATGGGAATGGATGCACGCCACGCGTGCCTGCAACCACCTTTGGGAAATGCAATGTGCCACAGTGTTCTTTACAAGTACACATGGAACATAAGCAAAAACTGGCCATATGTTAGACCACAAAGATAGTCTCAACAAATATCAAAAAGGAGATAGCCAAGTTATCTGATCACAGTACATTAGTTAGACATTGGTTATAAAATCTTAAAATATATTTGAAAATTACAATCTTTATAGCAATTTTCCTTTCAGATTTGGGGTTGAACAAGTCCATTGAATTAAAGTCACTGTATAAGGGTCCACATCTGGAGTTAAAGATCACTATTGTGGTTGTAAATATATTGAATTTGACATGCCTTAGAGGTATCTAAAAGAAATATCCTGCCCTGGCCAGTGTTGCTCAGTGGTTGGAGCATCGACTTGAGCACCAAAGGATCACTGGTTTGATTCCCGGTCAAGGGAATGTGCCTGGATTGTAAGTTCCATCCCAGCTCCAGTCGGGGTACATTCGGGAGGCAACCAATCGATGTGTCTCTCTCACATGTCTCTGTCTCTGTCTCTGTCTCTGTCTCTCTCTCTCTCTCTCTCTCTCTCTTTCTCCCTAAAATCAATGGAAAAATATCCTCAGGTGAGGATTAACAAAAGAAGAAAAAAAAGAAAAGAAAAGAAATATCCAGGTAGGGAATTGGATATATATGTGTCTGTAGCTCAGAGAGCAGGTTTTGGATTGATGAGTTACCTCTAAGTAGAAAAATAACTGAACTTGTAAGTATAAATGTGATGGTCCAGGGAGGCAGTACAAAGTAGGAAGAGAAGAGAGCCCTGGATTGATCCTTGAGGAAGTTCAACATTGAACAGTGTGTCAAGAAGGATGAATACCATATAGGAGAGAGAAAAATTGCCAGAGAAGTAAAACAAAAGCCTTAAGTGTCACAGAAAGGTCAAGTGAGATAAGTACTAAAAATGCCCAATACGAAGGTCATTGAGGAACTCAATGAAAACTGTTTTTGTGGACTGATTGAGACAGAATTCAGTTTGGAGTTGGTTAAGACATAAGAGGAACTCATTAAAATGAAGGCTGAATGAGGACAAATCCTAGACATGTCTGGGTATAAGGCAGTGGTTCTCAACCTTCCTAATGCCACGACCCTTTAATACAGTTCCTCATGTTGTGGTGACCCCCAACCATAAAATTATTTTTGTTGCTACTTCATAACTGTAATTTTGCTACTGTTATGAATCGTAATGTAAATATCTGATATGCAGGATGTATTTAGGCAACCCCTGTGAAAGGGTCGTTCGACCCCCAAAGGGGTCGCAACCCACAGGTTGAGAACCACTGGTATAAGGGAAAGAGACTAGCAACTGGAGGAGGAAAAAGGACTGAAAGAGGGTTTCTTCGTGTAGTCTGTAAACAGAAAAAGCCTGAGCATGTGTCAAGGTGATGAGAGGATCCAATTGAAACAAAGAGACTACAAGCAAAAGAGTGGGAAAGGGTACTTACTAAAGTTCCCAGAAAGTCGAAAGGGAAAGGTAATGGGACTGGTCTTAAAGCAGCTTTCATCTCACCTTAAGCATATAAGAGCTGGGGCAGGCATGCATACTGTTATCTTAAATTATTACTTTCTCCTTTGTGTACGTTTTATCACCTTAATTAGTGTCTAAGCTCTTTCAAACCTATGGCCTTTATGTTCAAACCAACCTCACTCTGCCCATTCATTGTGAGCCCCAGGTTCTATACCAGCACCAAAGAGTCATTCCACAAATACTGTTGAATAAACAAGTACAAGTGGATTCTACAGTCTTTGTGTCTATCTCTAGTGCAGCGGTTCTCAACCTGTGGGTCGAGACCCCTTTGGGGGTCAAACGACCCTTTCACAGGGGTGGCCTAAGACCATCGGAAAACACATATATAATTACATATTGTTTTTGTGATTAATCACTATGCTTTAATTATGTTCAATTTGTAACAATGAAAATACATCCTGCATATCAGATATTTACATTACGATTCAAAGCAGTAGCAAAATTAAAGTTATGAAGTAGCAACGAAAATAATTTTACGGTTGGGGGTCACCACAACATGAGGAACTGTATTAAAGGGTCGAGGCATTAGGAAGGTTGAGAACCACTGCTCTAGTGCCTGAACATTTGTCCTTGTATGTGTGTGGGGTATCTGGAGTAAGAGGAGGTCAGGATCCAGAAAACTGTTGTTCTAGTACCCAAAGTGCCAACCTCTCTGGACAAACATCAGTAAGAGTCACTCAAACAAGTACTTCTTTCCCATGTTTGCCTTGACCTGAAAATCTAAGGACCTAAACGTCTACAGGCCATGAAAACATTTCACCTGCAGCTACAATGCATTATACGACCCCTCATGCGTAACTCATCCCCATTTTGTTCTAGAGCAGACACACTCTGTAACCTTCATCTGACCTTCTGCAAGACACAGATTAGATTTAAATGAATCCAAATAGGTTTAGGCTTCAGCCGTCCTAAAAAACATAAACGTAGAAACAGAGAAGTACAGGCCAATAACACTGTTTTTTCCTGGTGCTTTTTCAGAAGATAGTCACCCAGAAAATGTTTACCAACCCCAAGCCTCTCACTCCATTATCCAGCCCCAACTCCTTTTAAAACCAGTCCGAATTTAAATCAACATCTTTTTCAACTACAGAAACCTCTTCTGATTGTGATTCATCTTCTATGGGAGCCATCCAACCTCACTTTACTTAAGGCAACATTATTGCTTTCTGCAGCTCTCACCTGACTTGATGGCCACATTCAGGGACTGGTGATTGATGTTTAAGTCTAACAACTATCTACATACCTAGGAAAGAAATATGCTCACTCAGAAATGAAGACAGACACAAGAATGAAGACACCATAAATTCAGTCCTCTTTTTGGTTCTTAGGCCATGGTCAGTGAGCTATTAATGGCAAACAAATTATTACAGCATTCTTCCAAATGATAGCCAATTTTCAACTGAGAAGACTTTTAAGCCTTTTTCTACATATCAGTGAAAAACAGGCAGTTGGAAAACATAGCCCTGGTTAAACTACTTGATGATAAATGAATGTTTTAAACACATGGAGTTGAGAATCTACATACTGATTTAAACCCTCACAAGAACAAGCAGCAAAGACCCCAAAAACCTGACACTTCAGAGATATATTTCTGAAGTTTTATTTCAATTTATATGTATTTCTTATGGAGTATTGTCAGAATGTGTGAAACTCTGATATATTTGGAGTTCAGAATAATTCTTAGTTTTGTTATTCACCTAGAAAACTGATTCATGTTGTCAACATGTATGTGAGCCCAGCCAGCATTGCTCAGTGGTTGAGAGTCGACCTATGAACTAGGACAGTGATGGCGAACCTATGACACACGTGTCAGAGGTGACACGCGAACTCATTTTTTTGGTTGATTTTTCTTTGTTAAATGACATTTAAATATATAAAATAAATATCAAAAATATAAGTCTTTGTTTTACTATGGTTGCAAATATCAAAAAATTTCTATATGTGACACGGCACCAGAGTTAAGTTAGGGTTTTTCAAAATGCTGACACGCCAAGCTCAAAAGGTTCGCCATCACTGAACTAGGAGGTCATGGTTTCATCCCTGGTCTGGGCACATGCCCAGGTTGCAGGCTTGAACCCCAGTGTGGGGCTTGCAGGAGGCAGCCAATCATGATTCTTTCTCATCATCTATGTTTCTATCTCTCTCTTTCCCTCTCCTTTCTTCTCTCTGAAATCAATAATATATATATATTAAAAAGATGTGAAATTCTTTCCTAGACCATATGTTCGACATAGATACAGACCACATCTATCTTGTTCCTTATTGAATCCACAGCCTCTGGTACATGGTACATAAAATTTTCTTAATAAGGGATTATTATAATTTGCATTACTATTAAAATTGAAAACTGACAGAATTCTTCAATTAGGGTGAGTTTTGTTTTTTATTTTTGTTCTTGTTTTCTTCCTTCTCTTATCTTACTCTAAACTTTCATAACATATAAAGCTTTCTGTCTATAGAAGGCTACAAGTCTAGGGGCCTGAGATACACACACACACACACACACACACACACACGTGCACGCACACGCACACACATGCAAAACACAACACACTATTGCCACACCTGTTCAATGCTGTCATATTTGCCAAACATTAGAAAAGCAAATTTTCCAAGTAGCATGAGCTCTGGAAAATCATTAGGTGACATCTGAGGAACAGAATAGCAATCAGCCAATAATTAGCATCTTAACATTCAGAGAGCTAGATGCAAATCAAATTCCATGAAATCTCGGGGAGCATGACCCTGGCCAGGCTGGCGGCCTCACCATGAGGAGTCAGTGGCTTTGTCAGACCAAATAGACAGGACTGGGAAGTACCATGGCCGCTCTAATCCCAGGGGAGACACTCGGACAATGTGACATTTGCACAGGGATGCTGTAACATGGCCCCAGTATGTTTTCTCAGAATGGGATGACATTTCAAGTCAAACAGCTCTGCTCCCAAAGCACAGACCCTCCCCAAACTCTAATGTAACCTGAGTTTGAGAAAACAAGGATCCTCTCAGAGAGGAACCGAGGTTGTATAGACACAATGTTAAAATAATCCCTTTTCAAGGAAGGTCAAACCAGATATTCAGTGTTTAACCTCATCTGTTATCACGCCATCATTATATAGACCTCAGATGGCCTTAGTCTAAAAAATACTTCTCATTTGAGTAAAATCCTGTTCCTGAAGCATCCACACTGAACACTTTTCAATGAATGCTAAAACTGGTTACAAAACTGAGCTCCCGAGAGGTGTGGAGAGTGAGTGACAGTCAGTGCGCTGTGTCCTCACCAAACCCCTGCTGCCTGACACTGCTGTCCACATGCCGTCCATCCCCAGAGGTATGGCCTCTGTGGCTCCAGCCTTTATCACTTGCTGACTCATTCTAAACAAAGAAGCAGAGGCTGGAGAACACCAGCTCTCCATTTGGTTTCTGCAGTTGCCCACAAGACTTGGGGAATGCCTTCTTAAAGGGAGTCCAGGATGAAGGGCGAAACCTCCAGCAGACTGCCCCAGCCTTTGGGGTAAACGCTGTGCCTCCACCACGTGGCCTGTGTGCATCTGAACATGTCCCCACCCCAAGCCAAGAGTGACCATCCTGCCAGGCCGCTACGCCACTGCAGGCAGGCAGCAGCCTGTGCTCCTGGCTCCTGGCCCGATGCTAGGACAGCCCAGCTACATCACTGTGGAGTGGGAGTCTGGTTGTGCCCTCCTCTGAACTCTCCATCTGGAAGATTCTCTGGCCTCCTTCCCTCTCATTTTTAACCTGACATACACTGCTGGACAGGAAAACTCAGAGCACACCAAAGTTCATCTTCCCTTCCCTGCTTCTCAGCCAGTGTAATCACTAGGGCAGCATCAGGCTGGCATGGACCGGGATGCCAGGAATTAAATGAGAGGCCCTGACCACTGGACGACATTAGTCCTGCCTCCCAAGGTCTTAATCAGTCCTCCTCTGCCTGGCAAACCCACTTGCCTTTGAAACCAGAGAGGTGGCCAGGTAAGATGCCACATTCACAGAAATGTATTCAACAAAATATTGGTTGAGAATGGCCGTCACAAACGCCTGCTGGCTCATGGCTTTGCAACAACAGTTTTGAGGTCTCGACCCAGTGGCAAGACTTCTGTGCCCCTTTCTAATGCAAACAGTTCAAGCAACATTGTTCTGAATAATATTCAGCCACTGGCTCATTTGGAAGCACAATGATCATAACAAACAGTGGCAGACTGACAGAGAGGCTATTGAGCCTGAGGACCAAGACGAAAGATAAAAGAGAAGGAAAAGAAAGGGTTGATGGAAGATAGAGGAAGGAAAATGAACAGTGCAGAGAGAAAGGAGGAGGGTTATGGAACTAGATACCTCCGTTCTATGGCTCTGAAATGAGCTGTGAACCTAACAAGGATTTGGGGGTGGAAACGATGTAGAGGAATTCACAGAAAGGGGACAGGGTAGCATTAGGGGGGAATTTTGACGTTGAGACAGACTCGGAGCTAGCAGTGAAATAGATGTAAGTAACATCTGAGAGGTTTCAGAAGACAATGAGTCTTAATTCTGTCCTGTTTTGCACCTCTTCAACTACAGTGACACACCAACATTTGCTGTTTTTCTAAGAGGACATTGCCAGATACAATGGAAACTCTGAATACATTTTTCCCTCTGCATTCATTATCTCTGGCCCTTATCCATAGGCCTATTGCAGACTAAATTGGATTTTGGATCACTGGTACTGAGGCACTGAAATTAATTAACAATAGAAACATAATATTTACATCCAGGCCTAACAACATCTGACATTTAAACTATTCTGCCAGTCAGGCAAATTCCATTTGACAAATTTTCATTTTAATGAACATGAAGGAACAGTTTACATGATAGGCCAAGAAGCAGAACGGAGTTGATCTCTTGGCATGTGCCTTCTAGGCCTGGCCACGCTGGAGGAGAAACAAGCTGGGGGACTGTCAGAATAGCAGGAAGACCAGGTCCCCAGTTCCACCCAGACAGATCAAGGACACAAGTCCCCAACGAAAACACTAATATGAAACTGTCCTTGTTTCCTGTGCAAGCTCAAACTTAAACACCTCTGCCCCTTATGATCCACTGGATAATTTTTCTATCTTTGGGCTGTTGACATTTTCTTTGGGGTAACTAAAATCCCTTAGTCCTTCCTAATTAAAAAGTGATAAACGTTTTACAAGGCATCCAATAATGTGCAAAGTACACAAGAGTTGGAACTGATGCAGCTTTCAGTTGGCACAGACTGGCCTTCGTGTTTTGCCAGATGGTATATCTCAGTAAGTCCCCAATCCCTGACTGAAGTGAGTGGCATCGTCAATAGGATGTAGAAGCAGAGACTGTCTTTAAATGCTATCTTATTTTGCATTCTACTAACACAAGGGCCTAACATTTTTGCTTGCTGAAATTTTCACAGCCAGAGAAGTTTTCTTTTTTCTGTGACTCATTATTCAAGCCAACAGAAGAAGGTGCAGATGAGGAGAAAAATGTCAACCCCATAAGAACCATGTAAATTTGCTGGAAACCAATGTCAGAGACCTGATCTCCCAGCCTGACTTCCTACCGGTCCTCTATGGGTTAGTGGTCTGAAGGAATCTGGGTGGGACAGTGTGGATTGCTCCAAACCTATATCCACTACCCCAAAAATGTGGATGTAAAAGACAGAGATAAAGATGAAAAGATGCTAAGAGAGCAAGACAGTTAGTGAGAAGCTTAAAGATGTAGGAAACAGTCAATAAAAAAAGCACACACACAAAAAAAAACTAACAAATAATGTCAGTAGGAGCCCTTCTAATTGGAAAGGCCATATATTTCTAGTTCCCATATCTAAAATACTCTTTATCCTAGCTTTTATGTCAATTTGAAGGAATTTAAAAAGTATACATCATTTCTTTATTGATAAATTATACCACACAAATCAGGTTACTTTATCTATCTGATTACAGAGTTAACAGAAAGTGTATCTGTCTTTAATGCAGCAACATAACATTTTACTATGAAGAAATTCTGTATCTTGACCAAAGGACTGTAACGTGAATTGAAAAATCTAATGACAAGATAGAACTGGCAACTATGGTGCAAGTACTATAAGAAGTTTATTTTCTACGTTTTAAATAATAAACAGTTCTCTAAAAAGGGTAATACATTAAGTAAGGGGATGGCGTAGCCAAAGAAGGGATGGTACAGAAAACCACATGAACTTCAATCAGTACAAAAGCTGTACAGAGGCCATGAAAACTTGAGAAGGTGTAAAAAACAAACACGACAAGGCAACTAACTCCCTGGAGTCATGCGTCCCTGTTCTCACTGAAATTGCTGCTCTCCATCTGGGCACTTCAGCTTGAGAATCAGTGAGATTACCCATTTCACAAAGAGGGTTTTATCTTTAAAGTAGAAATCGCTTAGGGAGAGAAAGCTAAACATTAGGAAAGCATTAACTCTTTGAAGAACTGAAAATTACTTAGGAAGCCAAATGAAGCAACAGAAAGTACAATGGTTTTTTTAAAAATATATTTTATTGATTTTTTACAGAGAGGAAGAGAAGGGGACAGAGAGTTAGAAACATGGATGAGAGAGAAACATCCATCAGCCGCCTCCTGCTCAACCACTACTGGGGATGTGCCCGCAACCAAGGTTCATGCCCCTGACCGGAATCGAACCCGGAACCCTTCAGTCCGCAGGCCGACGCTCTATCCACTGAGCCAAACCAGTCATGGCAAGTACAATGGTTTTTAAAGTGGGGTTCAGACCTATCCTCCTAACCTCTTCCTTGCTTAAGCTCAAACATTTCTAATGCTGTTGCATATTTTGTGGTTTCAGGAAAAGATTTCTCTTTAAAAAGAAAAAGAAAAGTGAAATCTGCTGCCATCACTATCTCTTGCTATTTGCTTTTTCTTTAAATATGATCAGAGATCTAAACATATTTTCTTGGTCTGTGTTACTAGAATCTGAAAAGTTTCGACAAAGATTTGAATATTATTCTATAAAGTAAGTGAGCAAAAGAAGTTCTTAGAAACAAATAAAACTTTGTTATCCCCAACTCCCCCAAGTCTGTTCTTCCACTGCCTCCAAGCCCTCAATATTTCTGGACAGTATGAAGAAAATTCTAACGAACATTCCAGCCACCATACTTCCAAAAACATTTCCTTCAATGGCTACATAAGATTTTTTTTGAGAAGGCAAGCCCCAAATTTATAGAAATCTCTAGAATGAGAATTTTAAATTATGAAAAATAACACACAGTATGTCAGGATAGAATCTGCGTAGCGTTCTTCAACATACTTGCTACCAAAGAGCAGCCAGACCAGCGGTTCTCAACCTGTGGGTCGCGACCCCTTTGGGGGTCGAATGACCCTTTCACAGGGGTCGCCTAAGACCATCGGAAAACACATATATAATTACATATTGTTTTGTGATTAATCACTATGCTTTAATTCTTTAATTATGTTCAATTTGTAACAATGAAAATACATCCTGCATATCAGATATTTACATTATGATTCATAACAGTAGCAAAATTACAGTTATGAAGTAGCAACGAAAATAATTTTATGGTTGGGGGTCACCACAACATGAGGAACTGTATTAAAGGGTCACGGCATTAGGAAGGTTGAGAACCACTGGCCTAGACCTTCTCTCTGCATTCAGTAACAAACAATAGCAAAGTGTAAATGACAACCAGGGAAAAATGTGTGACACAAAGGCCATTTTTCTTTGTTGGAATCAGGAAGAAAAGTGCAACCCAAAGTTTGGCCAATTACCAATTCGAAGGAATTTAAATAAAGTTCCACTTTAAGAGTAATAAGACTTATTTGAAATATGGGTTTGATTCTTTCATGGGTTCCAATCTCAGCAATTAAAATCTTCATGGTGATATATCTTCAAGCTATGGCTTCTAATAGATCCAAAACGCTAACTGTGCTCCCTGTTACTTGTAGATAGGGCCATAATACTAGGAACATTAAATCCTAAAAGGATAACAGCATTTCCACTATTATAACCTAATTTAGAACCAATAATGTTTCAGTCAAGTCAACAACATGTATGTAGAATGTGGCCACACATACACACTAAGTTATAACAATAATCCCATGTTTGAGGGCATTACATACATTCCCTCCTATATGAGATAAGTCATATGAACACTATTACACACTGAATAAAAGGCAGTTAGAGAAAACTGACTTCCCTAAGAAGTTCAAGAACACAGGCGGGTAAATGGTAGAGTTAAAGTGCAAATTGAAGCTGCCGCCCTCCAGAGCCTGTGCTCCATACAACACAGTGGCATATGACGGCATCCCCAGGGAGGCAGCATGAAAGAATTGATGCCTTTTGGGAATAGTCAAAATATCTTAAATATCAGGCATATAACATTTTCAGCCCACCAGATGCTTATTTAATTTTGAAAAATCAATTTTGATGGAGCTGCTATGAGAAGTAGTTTCACATTTGTTAATGCCTGGTTATAGTCTTGAAAACATAGATGCGTTATAAAGAAAAGATGAATTTTTTAAAGTCAGGAAGAAAAACAAGACTCTAGCTGGATTGAACTGAAAATGTTTGACAAAACACAAACGAACAGAATCTGTAACTTTAGCATGCCTTTGCAGGAGGCACGTACTAAAATGGTCATATCAGATTCAGAACACAAAAGCCTTAACATGTTTATTGTTGTAAACAAAGGCATTTGGTTAAATGAAAGTTCCATCAAAGCTTAGTAACCAAATTCAACTGAACAGAAAGTAAAGGGTTATATACTTTCTATGGCTCCAATAATAGCTAACCTAATAATGGCAAATGGAGGGTTATTGTTGATTCCTTTGCCTCTATTTCATAAATTAGATCAAGCAACCTGGCAGTTACAGTACTTTAGAGTTTTATTCGACTAAGTGATTTTAAAGTTATCTCCAAATAGAACAAAGTCATGACTTGAATGACTGCTGAGTAGTGCCGTGCTTTCCATCGGCATGTTAGTACTTTTGACCAGTGTCAAGTAAAAAGCTTCCTGGGAACTAAAACTATTCTATAAAGCTCAATTTATATCTACAGGACTGACTATTAGAAGGCAAAGTGTCATTGATACAGTATTATCTGATATTCCATTTCACCAGGGGCCAGCTTGTAAAATATAAACTATTAGAGCAGTCAAATGTTATTTATTTCTTGTGATCCAAAACTCAGGAACAGCAGAATTTCTCTGGTTAATGATTTTTCATAGCACATTTCCAATTTTTTAGTACAGTTTATTGATCTGGGATACTGAAACAGTTTTCTTCCCTGGCTAAAGAGCACATAAGGCTGAGCCCTGGGTCCCTTGGGATGTGCCTCCAAAGGCAATGGCGGTGGCAACTCATCAGGCAGCTGCAGAGTGGTGAGTGAGTGGCATTTTCCTGACTGAAAGAATATTCTGGTGGAATGTTGGCCTTTTGATAATAAGAAGCACTTCCCTAGCCTTTGTACTTGAAGACGGGACAGTTCTGAGAGCCGATGAGCTGCCCTTCACAAAAGCAGTCTATTTTCCCCTTGTGCCCTGATATGGTTACTTTCAATTACCCTGATATCCCAGGAAGAAAAATATCCCCCTCTCCATATTTCATTCACATAATAAGAATCTGCAAGCTGTTCTGTATGACAGATGAGGACTGTGAGATGAAGCAACTTGTTCCGCCTGTCAGCCTCCAAGAACCCACAGCAATGAGATACAATCGTGATGACATTACTAGAGAAGAAGTGGGTCAAATACATGGTCACTTGAAAACAGAATGTCAACTGTTCTTTCTACTTCGGTAATTTGATGCAGTGGTAACCCCCCTGCCTCCTGCAACACATACATACACACACACACACACACACACACAAAAAAAAAAAAAAACCAAAAAGAGGCACTCACTGCTATTAGCATGTATACTTGCACGCATGCAAATATTGTTAAAATTATTGTTCCCATAAGCCCTTTAATGACTTTTCAGCCTCTGACCCACCAGTCTCCAAAAGTTTACTAAGCATCTACAAGTGCCAAACAATGAACTTGTAGAATGTTGACATCAGACACAGCCCCTGCCTCTTAGCATTTACAGTCTGGGTCAAAAGACAAATATTAACAAGGCAATTAAAACTGATGTAATGCCCTAGCTGGTTTTGCTCAGTGGATAGAGCGTCAGCCTGCTGACGAAGGGTCCCAGGTTCGATTTCAGTCAAGGGCACATGCCCGAGTTGCAAGCTCGATCCCCAGTGGGGAGTGTGCAAGAGGCAGCCAATCAATGATTCTCTCTCATCACTGATGTTTCTGTCTCTCTCTACCTCTCTGAAATCATTAAAAAATGTATTTTTTTTTAAAAACTGATGTAATGACGGCTGCAAATGAAGTAGAAGATACTAAGGGGGCTTATGTGGTAAGAACTAACGGAGTCTTATGAGTCAGAATAAGTTTCCCTGTGGAAGAGACATTTAAGCTAAGGCCTAATTAGAATTAGTTGCCAGGTAAGAGGTGAGGAAGAATTTCCAACTAAGGATCTTTTCCTTCAAATGTTCCTATTGGAAGAAACCAATTCAAGATGCAGCAGAAAGTATAACGGAGTAAATGAAGTCATGGAGTCCACCACTGAGACGTTATTATCTATTCCTTGTTTTAACCCCTAGTTTAAAAAAGTAATTAATTAAAAGAAATAGTTTGAAAAATACTGGTATGCATCAGTACTATCTTGCCAAATAAGGACACAAGTTGATCATAACCACATTTCCTTGCTGATCTAAATATTAAGGTAGATTTTGCTTTTATAAAATCTAATTTATCTTGATTGCACTGGTTAAAACCCATGGGTTACTTTTAAAAACATGTTTTGACAGTAGTGAAACTTCCAGCACATACAACACCAACAGCATAAATCTGTTCAGGGTACAATTACATGAAAATTAACACAAGCAGTTGGTAAATGTGATTGACAAAAAAATAAAAATAAAGGAAGACTATACCAATGACATGCCACAGGGGGTGAAAATTATAAAGGTTCTCTTCTCTAAGATTTGGTCATGAAAATCCTGATTTGTTCTTGAAGGATTTGTTTTGGATCATCATACATCTCTCTTATAGCACACAGGGTTTTTTCCATAGTCAACAAATTGGAGTGGAGAAGGGAAACTGGATTTATTCATGAATATGTTCGTGCTATCTACTAAACCCCAGTGTGTGATGCTTGGACCATTTTCTTTCCAAACTCATAATCCATCCCCAGAATCAATTAAAATAAATGAGGGCTGAATTTGGCCTCAAAAACTCAATGACTAAGTAGAGCTCCTAGTATGGGAGGAAAAATAATTTAATGTCTTTAGCTACTAATGATCAGCAATGAATTTAGCAGTTGCTCTAAAATGAACACAACCTAGGGCTACTTTAAAGAAATATAGTACACAAACCATGAGAATTAACAGTCCTATTCTACCCTGTTGCTTAGATCTAAACTAGAGTTCAGTCTGGAAGGCATGTTTTAAGAGGTAGGTTGAGGAAATTATAAAATACTAGAGGAGGGCAAGCAGAAGTAGGGAGAGGGGTGATCTGAACTTCATGTAATAAACAACTGAAATTCCCAGGGAGATTCAGCCTGGAGAAAAGTAATGAGAGAACAGAAAACTGCTTTCATATACATAATCATTGATAAGGCCATTCGTTTTATTGAGCACTTTCTCTGCTCAAGGCACTGTGCAAGGCAACAAAGATACAACACTGAGCAAGAAAGCCCCAGTCCTTAAGATCATATGAAATAAAAAACAGACTTTGTGGCTCTTCACAGGATATGATGTAGAAGAGCAGAGAACAGATTCTGGAATCAGAGCATTGAAGTCAAAGTCTGTAAGTGGGTCGAATAGTTGTCCCCAAAAGATATGTCTACGTCAAAGCTCTAGAGCCTGGCAAATGTGACCTTCTACAGAAAAAGGGTCTTTGCAGATGAAATTAAGTTCCGAATGTAAGGTGAGGTCATCCTGAGTTACTGGGGTGGACCCTGACTACAATGACAAGTGTCCTTATCAGAGAAAGGCAGAGGGAGATTTGAGCTAGACAGAAGGAGCAAAGATACAGAAAAGGCCAAGTGAAGGAAACAGACATGTGGCCACAAGCCAAAGAATGCCTGCCGCCACCAGAAGCTGGAAGAGACAAGGAAGGATTCTTCCCTAGAGCCTTTTGGGGGAGCATACAATGGGCCTGGAACTCTGTGACATTAAATTCCTTAAAAAGTAATGGGCCTCCAACCCTTGCATAAGAATGGAGAGGGTGCTCTTTTCCTAAACTAGAACATGAAAATATCTCCCAGTCAAAGGTAAGGGCTTTGAGCAAGCCACTGGGTCTTCCAATGAAGATAAACCTACTTTTACAATTTTCTCACTTCCTGGATTCAGAATAGTTCAGACACTGCCAACTACTCTCTGAAAGGCGAAGTCAAAATATGTGGCAGGCCAGGCAGTAGGTCTAGGAAATTAAGATACAGCTGCCTATTCCTATTTTGGTGGAGCTGCAGGGCCAGATATCATGGTTCACTTGGGCCTGATTTGGCTGAAAAGATACAGGTTACAAATAAGGCTAGACAGGAGAATACATAAATAAAACTATGGAATATTCACAAAGGAGACATTATACAGCAGTCAAACCAAATAAAGTAAGGTACAGAACAGTATGTATTATATGTTACTTTTTTTTGTAAAAATGGGAGGAAAATAATACATATACATATTTGCGTATGTGTGTTAAAAATACTGAAAAGATGCAAAAGAAGATAATAAAAGTGACTACCCTAAGGGAAATGGGGGCAGAGATGGGGGTATAGGGACAGGAACAAAATTTTACTTTATGTCTTTTTGTATTGTTTTGATTTTTGAACCAGATGAATATATTACTACTCAAAAAAATTTAAGCCTATTGAAAAGAAAAAACTAAAACAACATAGTTTAAAATTGTACATCTGAAGAGGGCAACTTGGTGATATACATTAAAACTGGCACTTCCTTGGACAGAGTAGTTACACTTCTGAAATAAATTTATCTAAGGAAATAACAAGAGAGTTTTACAGAGAGAGAGAGAGAGAGAGAGAGAGAGAGAGAGAGAGAGATTCACTACAGAATTATTTGTCATAGTTAAAAATTTTGAAAAAAATCTACATGTAAAATAATAGAGAACCAGTCAAAGAAATAATGAAACATGCAAACAATTAAGCAATATGCAACTGTTAAAAATTATTCACATTCAAAGATATTGAAAAATATTCATAGAGTATTTTTTAATCACTAATTAATTTTTCAGTAAAATTGTTAAAGCATCTACCAGGTGCTAGGCACAGAGATGGATGCTAATTTTAAAAGGCCAGTTAAGAGGCAGTACATAAATGGATTGTCCCACTTTTTTGTGCACTTATAACTAAACTAGAAGGATAAACACCAAAATGAGAGCAGTGATTACCTCTTGGTCATGAAATAGTTGGTGAAATATATTTTCTATAATGATCATATATTACTGCTACAATAAGAGAAGCACCATTTTTTAAAACCAGGCCAACAACTCCCAGAATCAAAAATGTGTCTCATTCATCTGTGTTCTCTCACCCCTCACTGACTCCCTGAACACAAGCATGATGCCTGCTTCAGCCACAGCCATCCGTGGCCATGAGAAAAGGCTAAGAACACTGTAGCTACTCTCTCCTTGACACCTCTGAGCTGCTGAACTGAAGCTACAGCCACCCCCACATTTCCAGATTTCTTGTTATATGAGAGAAATAATCCTCTATTTCTTTAAGCCACCATAAATCGACTGTTCTGTTACTTGCAGTTGAAAGCATCCTGGCTGACAAAGCTTACTAAATAATACAGGACATGTTAAGGCTGGTACCCGCAACCCAACGTGTTTATTTTGATCAAGGAGGAGAGCCTGAGGACTGATGTTCATTGCCCCACCAGCTTCTGGCTCTATGGAGTTCCTAAGAGCCCAGGAGAAGTGGTGAGCGGGGGTTCCAGGTGCACAGGGGAGCATTGCCTGTAGTGAAGAAAAACGAGGGAGCTACACCTGTGGCTTACAATATGACCCAGCATTCCCATCTCTGAGAATGTATGCTAAGAAAAGAATCATACATATGATTATGCATATTTGCAAATATTCTTCATTAATGTAGATCAGAAATAGAGGTGAGGGAACCTAATGTTAAATATTTGAGATAGATATATTCTAATAGTGCAGTACTTTGCAGTCATCAATGAGATGGAAAAAGTCACACAATACATTGATGAGTGAAAAATAGGTAACAAAACTATAATATAAAGTATGATTCCAATTTAGAGAACTAGACGAACTAACAAATATATACATGCAAAAAAAAGAAATGGAAAGTGTACATACTGCAATACTGATAGTGGAATGGCAATGTTATTTTAATTTTCAGCATCTGTCTGTTTTTTAAAGCTTCTAAAATGAATTTCTTTTCTTATGCAGTTGATAAGAAAAGTTTTTTTAAATAGCAACTTTCATAGAATAATCTGTGCCCTCTGACCAAGATGATAGCCTCATCAACACCAACTCTGCCTAATATCTGCCTGCAGATCTAATGAAGTTAACAAGTAACATTTTTTTTTGTTTTAAAATAGATTGATGCCAACAGCTGCAAGCTAAGCTACACAGATAAAGAAATTTTGTTTCCAAGTGAATCTGCATTATATAAATGCAGTATGTTTTATTTATTTCCATGAATACAGTTTGATGCTGCTGATTTGAGAAATATTGATATTTTCTTAAATAACTCTATTCTATATTGAAATTCATACCCTTATATGAAATGGGAGTGATCTTGGAAACAACATAAATAAATGTTAACTTGCTATCCTATATAATAAAGATGTAATATGCAAATGGTCATTACGCCGTGAAGCGTAACGACTGATGGTGTAACTACTGGATCACGGATCAGCAGGAGGGTGGGGCAGCGAGCTACAAGCGGGCAGTGGAGAGCTACAGGAGTGGGCAGGGCAGCAAGCTATGAGGAGGGGCGGGGGCAGCTACAGGAGGGCAGGTCAGAGGGCGGAGAGCTACTGGAGGGTGGCAGCGAGCTACTGGTACGCAGATTCGTGCGCAGGGCTACTAGTGTCATTCATAAAAAGCAAGTCCATTTGCATCCTTGTCTTGACCCATTAGACTTTATTACACAAAAATGGTAGCTATCAGGCAGGTTTGATCCTTTTTACCATCTGAGGACATCTGCTCCCAGAGCTCAAGCTCCCTGGTCAGATTCTGGATCTTAAGTGTATGTATTAGAGAAGGTAACTACCCCTAGTTGCCTTATCCTATCTACTTCTTTGCAAAAAGCAATATTTCATTCAAGGTATTATGATTAATAATAAAAATAATAACTAAAATAATCTCTAACTTATATTTGGTGTTTACTATGTACCAGAAAATGTCTAAGTATTATCCCATTTAATCCTCACAATTAACCAATGAGGTAGGTTCTTTTGTTAACCCCATTTTTAAATGAGGAAACTGAGGTACAAAGAGACAAGTGCTGAGTCAAGATATAAACATAATGTATAAATATAGCAATAACAACAAAACAGCATCATCATTAAATTCCTATGATGTGCCAAACAGCACTGAATGCTTTCCAAACATCACATCTTGTGTTTACAACAACCTTGCACTATTCCCATTGAATGGATAAGAACTTAAGTTATTAGCTAAGGAAAGGTATAGGTCAGTCTGGCCCCAAAGTCAGCCATGCCAGGAAACTGCCAGGGATGTTGGGGAGGCAGGGAACTTCAGAATGATCAGACTCAAACCCCTCACTCTACAGATGTGTTAAGGGAGAAGACAAGACTTGCATAAGGCAATGGGACAGCCAGTACTAAAGCCCAGGTCCCCAGTACTGTCTTTGCAGTGACATGATGAGGGCCTCTCACACTGAGTCAGCCGTCTCAGGCACAGTGAAAGCAGGAAGGGAGAGCCTGACAGCCTCAGAGTGTTGGCATCAGTCTGTCAGCTCTCCCTCTGTTCCCTCCTGACCCTGGGGACTGCAGTGCACGCTGCTGGAACATTCAGAACTCAGAATAATAGAAAATCTTGGGGAAAGAATCCACAGCCAAGACAGGAAGTACCTTGTGCCCTTTCATGATCTACCTAAAGCCAATTTCCAATATGATTCTCCTGAAATAGAACTGGAGATCAATGGAGAAGGAGGTTGGCTCAGGCACATGTGGGACTCTTTTGTAGACACAAAATACAATACAGCCAATTTCTTTGAGAACACAGTCTGAATCAGCAAGTCCCCTGGATCCTTTCTGACTAAGGGCACATCTTCCCTAGTTTGTGCACTGGATAAAAATAATTAAACTGTCTCACAGAGAAATTTTTTTAAATAGGATTTTGGTGATGATGAATTTAAATTCATTCAGTATTATGTAATCTTTGAAATATAACAGTAGTTTACTCGACTTTGATTTCTGGGCTTTCCTTTGATGGCAAATATTAATATTTATCATTTTTCTGATGTTGGACTAATGAGAATCTTAAGTGTTTATAAGATGGCATTTAAATATTACAGTATGGTAGATGTGTTTGTTTTCTAATTTATATTCCTCCGTCTTTAACATCAAGCAGCATTAATTTTTTGTGCTGAATCCTGGGTTGTTATTCATCAACATTTTGAGTAAGTTTCTATGGCCAGAACTGAAGGCCTGTACATTTATTTGATGACCAAAGAGAATATGACAGTACACCAAATAACACAGTACTAAAGGAAAGATCTAGCCCTGATTTTCAAAGAGAAAACTGGCACACACATATGACTACTAGCCAGCAATAGCAGACAGAACAGCATGCCGGGTTTAATGGCAGCAATCACAGGTGTCATGTCACACACTGTGAAGGCATGCTTTACATCAGTAATCTCACCTGATCCTCACAACAACTCTGAGAACTAAGTAGTCTTGTTGTCTTCATTTTCTAGAAAAGTGAGATGCAGAGAGGTTGAGTACTCTGCTCAAGATTACACAACTAATGAGAAACAAAACCAGATTCATTCCTCAGAGCCAGATAGTAGGTTCTTCTCTGTACTCCCTTCCTTACAGCCCCTTCTTGACTCCCTAGCCTTTGAAAATTCCAATTATCTGTGCAGCATAAATAACCCATCAGCATGGAGCAGTAGCCTTCAGGGCAACCCAGACTTTCGGATCTTGATGGTAATGGTGACATAATTCAGTCTACATAGGCCATACATTGTTCTATGTACAGGGATACAGCAAGAAACAGGAACAACGATATCCCTGCCCTTGGGGAGAAAACTTTCTAGAAAGGGAAAACAAACAACATTGACACAATAAACAAGGCATTATCTCTAATAAGGAGAGAAAGTGGGAGGCAGTACAAGTTCAAGAAATAGTAAGAGGGGCTGAGGTCAGGGACTTTGTAGATATCACTTACTAATACTCCACCATGCAACCAACACTCAGTTAACCAAAGAAATAATAGAGGACAGCCCAGAAGTCTATGGGTCTATGGCACAATGCAAAATCCAATACCAAATTCTAAGTTAGGGACCTAGACTATTTACCCAACATGGGGATCAGATGCTAGAAAGACAGCATCAGCAAAATAGCCACTGGCCCTGCCTTCATGGATCTTACAAACCAAAGGGAAAAGATGCATTGATCAAAAATTAGGGGTTAAATAAAAGCTATAAAAAAAGTATAAGTCAAGGAAGCAAAAGACAAGACCTAACCTACAGAGGACTATGAAAGAAGGTTATCATTCTGACATTGACTCTATCTCTGACCCAGAGCGAGTCATTTCCCTTCTTTAGAAGAAGCTTCCTTCAAACTCTTTCAAAAAATCTTCTGAACCTATCATTCCAACACATAAAAACTGTGCTATTGCCCTGGAAGGTGTGGCTCAGTTGGTTGGACATCATACTGTGCACCAAAAGACTGCTGGTTTGATTCCCGGTCAGGGCACATGCTGGGTTTTGGGCTCGATCCCCAATAGGGGGCATGCAGGAGGCAGCTGATCGATGTTATGCTCTCACATTGATGTTTCTCTCCCTCTCACTCTCCCTTTCTCTTTCTAAAAATCTATAAAACTATTCTTAACACACACACACACACACACACACACACACACACACACACACACACACCACCTATGTGTTATTGCTTCTTCCACCAATCATTAGTTCTCAAACTGCTCTCCTTCTCCCTTGGTCCCTTTCATTCTCTCCCTCTGCACCTCTACAGCAATGGCTTTGTTCTTGGTTTTCACTGATATATGACAGAGGCCTCAGATCAGAAGGACATGGGCCTGATATTCCATCAGGGGCAGAAGTAGGTATAGCAGACACTCTAGGCAGAACCCAGGTGAAGGAAATGGGAAGAAACCAGGTTACACACATGGCATCTGGTGTCCAAAGAGCACATTAACATGTGAAAGAGAAGCCTGTTATGGAGACAGCAGGCATTAGGGAGGCATCAGCCAAGATCATAACTGGTATCTGGCAAGAGGGAAGGACAAAGAACTCAGAGAAGCAGATCGGCAGAAGGGTGGTCTGAACAGCAAAGAGCAAGGCTACAACCACAGTACTGAGATTCAGGGACAAGGTCATTACTCAGAGAATACAATCCAAACTCCACACTTTGACCTCCAAACTCTACATGGCCAGGCCAGCCTCACGTGTGCCAGTCCCCCCAATCAATCTCTGTGGTTGAGCTAGAGGCCTTCTTTTGTCCCTCTGAGCATGTCAAGCTCTTTCTCCCTTTCAGGCTGCAGTGCAGAATGTTCCTTCTGCCTGGAAAGCCACTTTACCTGCTCTGCACATAGTTGCCCTCCTCTCATCCTTGACTTAGGTCTCAGCTCAAATATCAGCTCCTCCTCTCTGGCTACCCTACCTCAGCAGGTCATCTCTTTCACGATCACAGTACCTTATACTCTTTTTTGCCAATATTTGGCATTTTACAATTACATTTGTCCATCTTGCATATTGTCCATCTCCACGGAACTGTGCCTGTCTTGTTCACTGATGTATAACCAAAGCTAGCACCATGCTGACATATAATAGGCCTCAGTAAGTGCTTACTGAATGAATAAATTAATGATGAACAAGGAATGGCTCATACCCAAGAGGAACAGGCAAGAACAAACCTGGGGTTTAGGAACTAAAATTGGGTACCAGACAGGTCAGAGGCTATTGCCATACTGTTACCCCACACTCCACCTGCCTGCTTGCCTTCACTGTGAGACAGTACCTGCTTCCAGATCCTGGGTGCACTCTCTACTTGCCTGTCACTAGTGTGGACTACTCCTACCACACATAGAGTCTCATAAGAACCTGGCCAACCCCAAGAAATGAAAGCTGCTTGTGAAAACCCATCACATCCAGTGATTACAATCCATAGTCATTAGAGTAGCTAATATATGCCAAGGATGTTATACATGCAATCTTATTCATCCTTCACAATATCCATAGGTAGTTATTGTTAGAAGTACTTTTTTAAAGATGAAAGAAACAGACATAGCCAAGAAACTGGTCCATACTCACACATCTGCTAATGGGTACAACCATATGCTTTGGGTCTATGAATATGAACCACTGAGCTCAAAAATAATAAAAATGTAAAATATAATAATAATAATAAAAATAATACATTTACTATGAAATTACTATATGAGAAAAATAATAAAAATGTAAAATATAATAATAATAATAATAATAATAATACATTTACTACGAAATTACTATATGACGGGTACTTTGCTAACATTTTACATAGATTTTTCCCATTCAATTCATACCTACCTCTGAGGTAGGTCCTATTATGTGTTCATTTTATAGAGGAAAAGAAAACTCTGCAAAGTAAAACAACCTGTCCAACGTCACCCTCAGCTTGTTAACAGTGATATGTGTATTTGTGAACTCTACCAACACTACTCATTACATGAACACAGAATGGCAACACAGTAGAAGCCATAAAGATCTAGACCTTTCCTAATCCAAGTGTGGCCAGCAGTTTCTGCATCACCTGGGAGTTTATTAGAAATGCAGAAGTTTCTGGCCTCACCTGGACCCTTGCCCATAGTTGCGGCCAGTCCCCAACCCATAGGAGTCGGACCCAGCTGTTCCATCTGCACTAGGAAGCCAAACACAGCCAACTTCTCTAGGCCAGGGAAACCTTGGCCCGTTGCCTCTTGGAAGTTCAAGAGGCTAGAGGAAGCCATAGCTTAGGGGAAGCTTCTGCCCTGCTCAGAGGGGCCAGGACAGGGAGGGCCTCAGCTGCAGATTTATTTGTGGCCACGGCTGCTGAAGCTTCCTGGCCTTGCTTTCACCCCATCAGCCAGCAGAACCCAGAAACAAGGATTTCAAACTGCAGCGGCCACTTACTGTTTTTGTATCCCAGAGTTGCTTCTCCTCTTCTGAAGGTATCAGGGCCTCCCATTAATCTCTGTGTGCACAGCCATGCATGCTGTGTACCGCATCATTCCCATATATATTTGTAAAAACAAAACACTTTCCCTCCCCTCCACCCAACTATCTTTTTGTTGCTACACCCCCTTCATACACTCTGCATTTGCATCTCTCTCTCCTGCCTTTCCCCTGCTCTCCTTCAGATCACTACCTCTTCCTTCACCAGGCCTGTTCCCAGGGAAGGTTGAACAGGAACCACCAGCACTCCAGGGTTGAAACAACCTTATTCCAGCAGGGTCCAGCCCCTTCCACTGACTGTCCTCAGGGCTCCAAGCACATACACGAACTGCTGCTTCTAGGCTTTGCTTAAACATCTCCTGGCACAACAAAGCAGGTACTGCCCTGTACTTAATGGGGAGACAGGACAGAAGCAAGTATTCTCTCTCTTTTTTTTTCAAAACTGAAGACATGGGAAGAAGTCATCAACTCTCACAGAAAATGAAAATTTTGTTCTCACCACCTACTACACACTCCAGTGATTAAATGTCTGCAGACCATCCTCTCCTCCAGCCTGTGCCCAACTAAAATATGCACACATTAAACCTCATGAGGGAGTACCAACATTTCACATTATCTGTGATGGGTGTTAGCTCCAAAAGCTATGAGGCTGAGAAACTGCAGAATATACTGAATTTTAATGGAAATCTGATTGTTAATAAAAAGAGTAAATCCATAATGAGCAACACTAATAAACACATAAAAAGACTCAGAGTCTTTAAGTTCCAGAATGCTGTCAATGTGTGCCTTTTGCGAACCTATAACAGTTTCTCAGTTTTCTCTTCTATTCCTAATTATTTATCATTAAAAGAAAACCTTAGCATACATACAAAATATCCCTAAAATATGTAAAATTTTAACTGTATTAAACCCTCCAACAAAAGCACTATTTCCCACTCTTTTCTTTTTCTCTCTATTGCAGTGGTTCTCAACCTTCCTAATGCTGCAATCCTTCCTAATGCCGCGACCCTTAAATACAGTTCCTCATGTAGTGGTGACCCCGAATTTTATTGTTACAAATTGAACATAATTAAAGCATAGTGATTAATCACAAAAACAATATGTAATTATATATGTGTTTTCCAATGGTCTTAGGCGACCCCTGTGAAAGGGTCATTCGACCCCCAAAGAGGTTGAGAACCGCTGCTCTATTGAGTCAACACTGCAGAAAAATGAAACAGGCCTACATCGGAGATACTGCAGGTTTGGTTCCAGACCACAGAAATGAAGCAATCACTGCGACAGAGCGAGTCATCATCTGTTTGCTGGTGGATGGTCTTGACTTCAGTCTGTAAAAAACACACAGCCTGTGAAGTGCAATAAAACAAGGCATGGCTATACATTGTGAAATGACCTCCTGGTGAATAGAGAAGCTCAGGAAATGCTGAAAAGTTAAACTATGGTGCAGGGTAAGACTTCAGTCTGTAAAAAACACACAGCCTGTGAAGTGCAATAAAACAAGGCATGGCTATACATTGTGAAATGACCTCCTGGTGAATAGAGAAGCTCAGGAAATGCTGAAAAGTTAAACTATGGTGCAGGGTAATAGAAATTCAGGTCAAGAATGCTTCCGGATCCTGAATACCAGTATAGGTTTTAAATATAAATATTCAGATGCAAACAAACATATGCATACACATTTTCTGTAAGGTAAAAAAAAAAAAAACTTACTTTTTTTTAATCTTGACCCAAGGATATTTTTCCATTGATTTTTAGAAAGAGTGAGAGAGGGAAAGAGTGGAAGAGAGAGGATATTTTTACATTGATTTTTAAAAAGAGTGGAAGAGAGAGAAACATTGATGTGAGAGAAACACATCGATTGGTTGCCTCCTGCATGCGCCCCGACCAGGGAGAAGCCTGCAACTGAGGCACATGCCCTTGACCGGAGTCCAACCCGGGACCCTTCGGTCTGCAAGCCAATGCTCTATCCACTGAGCCAAACCGCCTAGGGCAAAAAAAAAACTTTTAAAAGGAAAAGATTCCCATATATTGTAGATAATCCAGCAAATTAAAGGTATTTAATCAAATTAGCCTAATTATTCTACCCTGAAATGGAGAATGTGGGTAACTACCAAAAAAAATTTTAAAGGAAACAAATCTGTATAATAAGTGCCCACTCTGACAGTGGTTCATCTCGAGCTGCATTGAATTAGAATGTAAGAATGTTACAAGTAAAACTGGGCTGTACTTTCTATGAAAAATAGTTTAAAAATTTAAACCTTTTCAATAACATGGACAAGCACAGCTCATGAAAGCATGCAATACATTCAGTTTCTTCTGAACATGTTTTTAATGGGTTAATACTTTTTTCAGCCATGACAAATGGAACAAAGTAAATATCAGGAAGAGAAACACAGATTTTAACTCAACATTAAGGAGAATCCCGACTCCAAATGGAACAAAGTAAATATCAGGAAGAGAAACACAGGTTTAACTCAACATTAAGGAGAATCCCGACTCGGGTAAGTACAGCTACAGATACAAGGGAGTGGGGTGGTCGGGGTCCTTGGTAATTAACCTAAAAGATATAACCCAGGACACAGCCTGTAGTTAGTTCAAATTCCATGAGCTTTGAGATGAGGCTTATCATCTCTTTCACTGCCAAAGCCTTCAAAATGCTACTTTCTAGATATTTCGTTCACCACCAGGGCTTTCACCTGTTCAACTGTTCCTGATTCATTTCATGTTCCGTTTTTAAAATCAGTGATTTTCATTCCTAAATGCACTTCAGAATCACCTGAGAAACTTAAAAAAGAAAATACTAATGCCTGCCTCCCACACTCTGCTTTTAATTCATCTGGATGGGACCACCCTGAGGTGATTCTAACTTGCAAGAAGGCTGAGAATCACCGGTTGGAAGGCAGTCCAAACAGGTTAAAGTTATGTAAAGAAGGAGGCACTATAATTTGGGCAAGGTGCCTCAAATTCCCATTTTAATCAAATATAATATGGTACTTTAAGGATCCCTAATTGTTTCCCCTCAAATTTAGATAAAATCAATTGCATGGGAGAAATACATCTATTTGCCCGTAATACTTACTTAAGTTTTTACAAAGGACTGAAGAAGTTCCAGACTTTACATGTGAGACAAAAACAACAACAGTAGATGTAAAGGTAATCTATTTCACCTAGTACTCAAATATAATAAACAAGGAAACAGAAAGGGGTTCATAAGTTGTGATTTTTATTAATAACAATAAGATTAAAATCAAAGCTACCATTATTGAGTGACAATTACTGTGTTAAGCACTTTCCATAGTTTACCTCACTGAAAACTTAAAACATCATTACACAATAGGAATTATTGCCCCCATTTCACAGATAAGGACATTGAGGCTCAGAGAAATTGGGACAGTTTTTCCCAGAGTCACACAGCAAGGAAGTGGTAGAACCAAGGTTAGAATCCAGGTCTTTTGCTCTCTGAGTCCATTCTCTTAACCACATCATTTCTCACCTAGTACACTCAAGGGTTTCCTAAGTACTTGTTATTCAAAGTAGATATTTGAGCCAGCAGCATCAGCCTGTTAGAAATACTGAATCTGGCCCATTCCAGATCTACTAAATCAGAATCGGCATTTCAAGAATTTCAAGATAAGCAGGAGATTCATATTTATACTAAAGTTAAAGAAGCACAGGCCTACCTGTTTTTCCCACATCAACTATTACCTCTCACAACTTCATCATCCATACTGCATCCATACTTTTTAGAAGACAAATCCAACCATTTCATTTCTCCACTTAAGATTGTTAAATGGTTTCACAAATGCCCTTGGAATTAAACCCAAAGTTATTTTACAATACAGATAACTAGACTCTGCATAATATCACCCATGCTTGCCTCTGTAGTCTCATCTCCCCCACTTCCCTGCCCATTGGTTCTTATACCCCAGGCCCAGAGACCTTTTTTCTGCTTGTCAAATCCCAACACACATTTCCTTCTTCCTTTCCTCCCTCCCTCCCTTCCTTTCTTACCCTTTTCCTTCCTCCCTTCCTTCCATCCCTCCCTCCCTTCCTTTCTTACCCTTTTCCTTCCTCCCTTCCTTCCATCCTTCCTCTAAGCCCGTGGTCGGCAAACTGCAGCTCGAGAGCCACATGCAGCTCTTTGGCCCCTTGAGTGTGGCTCTTCCACAAAATACTGTACGCGGGTGTGCACACGTACAGTGCAATTGAAACTTCGTGGCCCATGCGCAGAAGTCGGTTTTCGGCCTGGGCGAGTCTATTTTGAAGAAGTACTGTTGATATTTGGCTCTGTTGACTAATGAGGTTTGCCGACCACTGCAGCTCTTCCCCAGTTATAATGAACTACCACTAACCACCATGCACTGCTGTATCTCCCGTATGTAATGGCACAATGCCTGACACAGAGCTAGGAGCAGGATAAAAGGAGCTGAACAAATATGTTTAGGATACTGAGGACCTCAGCTCTATCTTTTGTCTGTCTATCCACAATTTGCTCTTGCTATGAACCTCATTCCCCTCTCTCCTTCCCTCTTCCCGCATCACCCCTTTTCTGTAACTCACCTCCTTATCAGTAACCTCATGGCTGTTGAAGTTGTCAGCTTTAGAAAGCACTGCCATGCCCACATGGCCACTGCCCTGGGATTACTCACCATCTGGATGACAACTGCTCTGCTTTAACCCTGAGGCTCCTGGGACAGGCCCAAGCCTTTCTACAAGTGAACAGAAGGCCCCACTGACAGAAGCAGGCTGCTTTTCAATCGAGATTTAATATATAGATGGAACTGTAGATCAGGGACCTCTCAGCTGGCAGTGCAGAGCCAAAAGCTTCACTATCTCTCTGCCCACACAAGAGAGTGTCACTGTGCTGACAAGATGGGTTATCAAGAGTGGTGGGTAACTGTGATGGCCAGGCTTACTATTCTAAGAAAACAAATGGCAAATCCTTTTATAAAATAGATATCTGACTCAAGTTTAAATCTGATATATTTTCAAATATCAAGTTACATTTAATAAAAGTAAGAGCTACTATTCATCTATTGAATAGAAGCTATTGAGTGCCTGACATGTTGAAAGCTTTAAGCACAGTATCTTATTTAATCTTTATCATCACTATATGAAGTAGAAATACTTATTATCTTATTTTATAGAAGAAACCAAGGACTAAGTAACCTGCCTAAGAGGCAGGGCTGGGATTTAAATCACAGGCCTCCAGACTATTGTTTCTCTGTTTCGGTGTGCTATTTGGATCGCTTGCTCACCTGAGAAGTTACAGACATTGACATTCCCAAAGAAACAGCCCCTCAGAGGATGATCTTGAAGGCTGAGATTTTTCTCTGCAATGTAGACATCAAAAGGAGAGTAAGCCCAGGTGTAGCTCAGATCCTCCTATGGACCGGGGGTCATAGTTAGATTCCCAATCAGGGCACATGCCCAGGTTGTGGGCTCAATCCCCAGCAGGAGGCGTGCAGGAGGCAGCCAATCAATGATTCTCTTTCACCACTGATGTTTCTATTTTTCTCTCTCTTTCCCTTCCTTTCTAAAATCAATAAAAATATTTTTTTTATAAAAAGGAAAGTAACCTGCTACCTCTTATACAGCGTGAGGCAAAAGTAGGTTTATAGTAGGAAAATGATACAATAATTAATAAATAATACAAGAATGAACTCTGTGTTTCCCATACTCACAACTGTAAACCTACTTTTACCCCACCTTGTATTTCAATGCGGTATTTCTACATTAAAAGAGAAAACTGAGATTCAAAAAAAAAATGTGGGAACATAGCTCAGGAGTGCTTATGAATGCAATTCCCCAAATATTTTTTCAGTGTCTACTAGTGGTCATGCATTGTTCTGGAAGCTGAATGATTAGACCGTCAGTTGGGAGAGTGCTGAAGGGGGCGGGGTGAATAGGGGGTGATGGGAAGAATGTCTCCCATAGTGACTGTCTCAGGAATGTTTAACCACTAATTTACAAATCTGTTACCTTATTATGTAATTAGGTAGAAATTATCTTTCACACACAGAGGTGAGAGTTGCCTGCTTTATTATCTGTGAATATGTAATTGAAAGGGCCAATGTATCTTCTGAAACAAAACTTTTGTATAATTCAAACAACCCATGTGGTCATTTCTGATACCCTATATTATTTAGAGCATTAGATTTTAACATATGTAAATGCAAACAGTGTCATATTTTGTTCACAAGTGTCTGAAAGAACAAAAGAGAAAAGAGTACTGGGAGCCAAAACAACACTAATTTCCAAAGTAGAAATGGAGCATGTTGAAGCTGCATGTACATACAAATAGATGGGGACACAGAACATTTCCTAACTAACGCATCCATCAGACATGCACAGGAGTAAGGCGAGGACCAGTATCCCAAGTAAAAGAAATCATGAGCCTAAAAGGCCACATCCAGTACGATAAGGCCTCCAAAATCCTGCCTGCTTGCAGAAACAGGATGCTTTTGACACAAGGGTTAAGAGGAAGACCACGGAGACTTTCTACCTCACTCCCCTCATTTATAAAATGAGAGTTAGATTTGATGGTTTATAAGGCCTTTCCAGCCCTAACCCATTAGCAACTTCTCATCCAGGAGTCCCCTGCACCTAAAGAGAGATAAGTATATAAAAATGCTCAAACAAATCTGCTGAATTAATGAGTAGTACAACCTTAGAATAGTAATAAAAGAGAGAGAGACTTGACAATTGGTCCTGGTCTGTGGCTTAGAGAGAACAAATTAGGGGAGAAGCCATTATCTAAACAGCTTCACATCTGGTGCTCCTGCTAGCTGACTGCTGGTAAAATGAAAATAACCCTGGACTTGGAAATAAGACATTTGGGTCAAGTCTCATCTCCGACCAACTATGTGACCTTGGGCAAACTGCTTTACCACCCGGGCCAGTTTCCTCATTTCTAACATAAAGGTATTATAAAGCTATATATAACTAACATTTGTGGAACCTTTACTCTATGCCAGCATTTAAATGATCTCAAAGGTTTTTGCTGTTTTAACGTTAGTGTCTAACTACAGAGGCAACATGGTCTAATGGAAAAATTCCAAATCCTGTACTCAGAAAGGTTGGGCTCCCGCTCACTCTGTTAAGGTGCGATCTCTTCCTAAGCAGAGGCGGCAGGTAGACTGGGTTACAGTCCCAGTATTCTGTTCAGTAGCTGCATTAACTTGGACACGCTGATTAATTTTCCTAGTTTTCTAATATGTAAAATGCAGATGAATATGGCTATCTCTTGCATATAGCTTTCGAGAGGATTAAATAACTAGAATAACTAAAGTAACATACATTTATTTACGTTTAATATGCTAGATGTTATTACTAGGTGTGTGACCCTGGACAAATCATCTTTTCAAGTTGTTTTCCTCGTCTACAAATGAGAGCTGCAGTGGTATTAAAAGAGATGATATGAACACACCCTGTGATTACACTATTGGCTGTTAGGTGTGTTTGAAAGCACGCACGATCCCTAACACTTGAAAAAGCATAGACAATAATTCCCCACTTAGTGCTTGGAACAGCATATACGATCAATGACGACGGCCAAAGACATCTTCCCTGAACAGGTTTCTCTAGTGCCAGCTCACAGCAGGTGGACGCCAAGGCCGGCAGCCAGGACCCAGGCCACAGGAGCTGTATTTTCCAGGCAAGGACTGCTCCACAAAACGATGGAGGGGGAGCTTCATCTCCCAGGAGGCACCTCGCCACGAAACGGCCCGCAGGGAGGTGGAGCACCGAGAAGCGGGACTCCAACGCCGCCAGCCTCCCCGCCCGGCTTCGGGCCGGAGATGGAGCCGAAGGGAGCGCTCAGAAACACCCTCTTAACTGGCGCAAAGCGGGGCGCATTCAACCCAGGGCAGAGCTTTTCTGAAACAACCCCTGGACCCCTGCACATTTCTGAGACCCAGGTCAATACAGCAGGAAGTGGCAAACTTGCACATGTAGATTTTGGCTCCAGGTAGCACCTGGGCCACTTGGCAGGGAGTTTAAGCCCTTTTTTCCCAAGATGAGCGCTGTGTGCGGGGCCAAGGTCATGCAGCAGAGGCAGCTGTAAGTCCTGCTCCGGTTCCACTCACCTGCCTCCTTCCCCTGCCTCGCCCCCGAGGGATAGACCTTTAAAAACCCTTGCATATTTTCATGTAAAAACACTCAGCCATAAAATAGGTGTAAAGAGGCCCAACAAAGCACTGCTGAGTTCTTCCACTCGATGCTTTTTTGTGTTTTTTGAATATTAAGTGTCAGTTCTCTCCAGAGATACTGCCTTCCCGGAGCCCAGCTTGGTTCCTGTCCGGACACTGTTCAAAGCCACACTCCCCGTGGGGAGCCCAGAGCGGGGTGTGTAACGCAGATCCATTGGGGCAGAGATTCCTGCTACTTGCCTGTGAAGCTGACAAACCACCCAAAAGCGGCCGGTGCCCACTACCCCCCAGGGCCAGGAGCTGAGGCCGCCCTGGGACCCCTGGCGTGGCCCCGTGCCTCAGTTTACCACTGACGAA
>NW_005371937.1:1395534-1402866 GCF_000412655.1 Myotis brandtii | reverse complement strand
ACCCCCCAACGAGCCGTGTGGGCCCAGGCCCCGCCCCGCTGGGCCGCCAGGGTGAAGACTGGACGCGCGGGGAACCCAGACCCGCGTCCCCGAAACACTGTTCGACTAGTGCTTGCCTCTCCGCCCCTACCTTCCAAGATCTTGGCAGCTGGGAAGTGAAGGGCAAAGGGAGGGAGCGCGGGGCAGGAGCAGAGCCTGCGCGTGTGCCCACTGGGGTGGCTGCCTGAGGGGCCGGGAACAGAGGGCAACGCCTCCCACGACCGGACGGAGCCCAGCGGTGACTACAATTCCCAGAGGGCCCGGCGGCCGGGGCGCGACCCAAGATGGCCGTTCGTCTGGGGACAGGCGCAGCGGCCAATAGGCACAGAGCACGCGCATATGCCGGTCCAATCAAAAGCTATAGTGACAGAGGCGGGAACAGTGTCTCGAAGCAGAGGGGCTGAGGTGAGAATCCCCCTGGAGAGGAATTTTTGTCGTAAATCGCACCGTCATTTGTGGGGCTGTTTTCCCAGTGAAAAAGTAACAGAACTCGTTAAGCTGTGCTACAGTTTTGCTTCCTTCTTTCCTCCCAAGCCAAACCCTCCTCTGTTTATGTTTCTCAGGACGGGCTCACCGGCCCTTACCTGATGCCGGTTACCAATACACGCGGCCTCCCCTTACTTTCTAAGTAAAATTGCACCACAGGTTCCCTGCCCTTCCTCCCTTTTTTATGTAGTTTTTCGCCTTAGCACTTGTCATTACCGAGCACTGTCTTTAATTTATTTTTCTTTACCCTCTTGCCCACGAGAATGAAAGATCTGTGCAGAGGCGGGGTGTTTTGTTCTGGTCACTACAATAGTTCTAACACCTAGAATATATAGGGTATCGAAAAAAATGTGCACACACACGTTGAATAATTATAAAGGCACTATTCAGTAAAATACATTTCATTTTCAAAATGGAGCTAGCAGCTGTTAACGTGTGTATTCATTTTGGGGGGGACACCCTGTATATTATACACAGTGTAATATACGTACATGTACAACTATATTTAATGTTAGTATACATAGTAGGCACTCAGTATATATTGAATAAATGAATGAGTTATTCTCTATTCTCCCTTTCTTTGTTGTTAATCAATTAAATCCATCTATGACCACCATGGGACCCTTGTGCTTGCTCTTTTTTGTTTTAAACTCAAAGTCATCCTCTCAATATAGTCTATTCCAGATGCCATGTGGGTGCTGGAGAAATCATTGAATCAGACCCAATTTCCTGACCTCAATATGCTCCTGGTCTAGGGGATTATGAGAGGTAAACTTAAATTTCACAATAAATGCAATTGAAAATTGCAGAGCAGCCATATAATTTTCACAGTCATACAGCTTATGAGCAGGGAATAGAATCCTGCAGATTCTTGACACTACACCATGTTGCTTCTCATAGTGACCTCTCTTCTTCAAGATTGCCTCCTTTCCTTCCAATCCTAGTACTAAGGAAGAAGAGAGATTTGCCTGTCATCTTTTACTTTAAAAGGAAGAAACAAAGAGCAATTATACTTGAACAAACACTAAGATATGCCCCTACTTTCCCTGGTACCATTTCCTTTCTTTGGTTTTTCCTTACTTTTCTCTTTGGTTTGCTTTATTACCTGCGAGTGGTTACATCTTTCTTAGATCTCTCATCCTTTCTGATGTTTGAACCCCACAGAGAGCAGCAAGGTGTCCTACAAAATGCCCTGGTGTGAAATGCTGATGTCCTAGGAAGCTTGACTCTCAAAGAATGTCACAATGTATTATGGTCATTTTACACGTCACCACACAGACACCAGGGCCACATAAAATATCACAGAACTGTGAATAACTAGGTAAAATTGAAAACAATTACAGATGAAACAGCAGGATCAATATGTGTACAGACTAATTTCGTGCATAGGGATTAAAATTCCTGTTCAGGCTTCCTACTCTAATCTTCTGTCAATTTGGGGTTGTTTCCTATAATACAACAGTTCTTTTCTAGCCTTTACAGATTCAGCTCAGCAGTCCCAGCTTTTCTCAAGCTAGTCGGCATGAGAGATTTCAACACGTGTCAGCAGCCAGACTAAACAAAGAAGAAATCACTTGAACCATATGATATTGGAAAGCTCAACAACTAGACTCTCCTCCTGAGAAAGTATCAGCTTATAATCATTATATCTATTACTTATCAACAAAAGGCAAATGTCATGAACATACTCAAAATCTAAACAGTGGTGTGTAATGATCATTAAGCCATTGTTGGGCACCCTAGTCTGAGCATATACGTGTTATTTTAGCTGAAAGTCAGCTATGATCATCAGCAATACATACATTCATTCTGAGCATTAAGACATTCACGTGCCTTGGACCCAGGACATCCAAGTGCCAAGACAATCAGTGAGGAGATATGATCTACAACTTGATTAATAATCACCTAGAAATAATATCTTAGTTTGAGTTCTCCCAGAAGTATATCCTGAGACAGATATTCCAGTGCAAGTAGCTTATTTGGCAGGTAATTGCAAGAAATATCAGTAAGAGTATAGGAAAATTGTAGAGAGCGCCTGGGAAGGCACATGGGCATTTCTTTAATTATTGTCAGCTGAATCCAGTGGCTTTGGCAGAGCCACATCCGGGAAACACGCCTTGCCAGAGACAGGAGTGTTGTCAGCTTGACCTTCAGCCCAGGTGCCAGGGGGTGGGTTTCATTATCTAAATCCAGCCAAGCACCAGGAATGAATATGACTCAGGCCCACCCAAGAATGCACATAATCTCCTTTGTCTTGACCTTTAGTAAAACTTACTGGTTTTTGCTGTATAAAATAAACATGCTGTATTGGCTCTAGGTCCCTGTCTCTCCATCAGAGGACAGTGGTCCCACCCGGCCCCAGCTTTTTCCTTCCATCTCTGTGTCTGTCTCTTTCTTTCATTTTCTCAATCCCCAGCAGCCCCTACTCAGGAACCAGACCACTCTCTAGCCGTGCTGGACGTGGAAAAGAGAGAAATATTTACAGAAAGTGAAATAGCAAAGGGAAGACAAACAAAAATGGTTCACTATCGCCCTAGCTGGTTTGGCTCAGATAGGAATGAAGGGTCTTGGGTTCGATTCCACTCAAGAGCACATGCCTGGGTTGTGGGCCTGATCCCCAGTAGGGGGTGTGCAGGAGGCAGCCGATCAATGATTCTCTCTCATCATTGATGCTTCTATCTCTCTCTCCCTCTCCCTTCATCTCTGAAATCAATAAAAATATATATATTTTTAAAAACGGTGCACTATCAAACATGTCACTACAAGGGGTGATTACAGCTGCATCTTCCTGAAGAACATTAGGAAACGGTGTGGAACACATGCCTTGGACTGACCTAATCCACCAAAGGGAAAAAAAAAAAAAAGGCCTGGGTTGTTTAAACACCAACTCCCATCCATCCATGATTAGGGGCTCATTCCAGAGGCTGTGAAGTCCCTGGCTCTCCTGGCATACCATATGAGAGAGCAGAATTGCCATAGTGGCTAGAGATACAGGAGCTGCCATTGGAAGTCAAGCTAGTGTGCACTGAAATGGTAAGGGAATGGAGAGTACTGGCAGGGCACCGACAGTATCTGCTACAGGTGGCTGTGGTTCACCACAAGCTCAGGTCACTGAAACTAGCAGAATAAGTCAAAAATTTGATAAATACATTCCAAAACAGTAAGCAGCCTACCACCTTGTATGACTCATTATGTGAACAAGTAAAATAGACAATGTTTTCTAAATGCTCACTAAGACACACAAACCAAACAAAAGCTAAAACAACAAAAGCCTCTCTTATAGTGGGAAATATGACTGCTCTGGGGACTTAAGGAGAGGGTTTGTTAGAGAGAGGAGCAAGGAGATCAAGAAAAGGGGAAAAGGAAATTTAAAGTAATATTGGTAGAGACAGTATGTTGTTCATTTCATGATATTGAAGAAATACAAGTAAAGAGCTTGGGGTTTTTTGAGAAATGAGCATTGAGTGCATTGTGTTCTTAAGACCTAGAAGATGGTTTTGTGAAAGACCTCTGTGGATTGTGTCATTATAACACTTCATAGCAAGTAGCTTCACTTGAAATTACAATCACCATTTATTTGCCTTTCAGTTTATCGCCTGTCTTCTCCAAATAAAATGTAAGCTCCATTGAGGCAAGAACTTTTTGTCTTATTCGAAAATAGTTAATAAGTGAATGACTCTGTTATGGCCACAAAAAATGAACAGTAGTAGGAAAGCCTGACATTTGTACCACCCATTCCATTCAGCTAAGCCATAAAGTAAAGAGATAAAAATAACCTCCCATTATCATCACAAAGCTCAGGGCCTTCCTGATGTGTGGAAAGCCTTATGGTCACATACTCTTCTGCTTTAGTCACAGACTCCCTACAGTGTCCTCTTCAAGCACACGGGACCTACTTTACCATGGAAACAGGATTTCATCACTAGAATGGCCTTACAGGTCAAAGAGTCCAATCTTCTGCATAATTCCTCTCTGCTGTGGATTACAGGTCATAATCCACACCTTCAGAAAAGAATCCTGGGGCATTTACTTAACTAGAAAAAAACCACATTTAATGTGAAAGTATTATATTAGAAAAAAGAAAAGTGAGGCATTGTTTTTGCAGTTCAAGGTATAAAAAGGTTGAGAAACTTAGCTGTACCCAAAAGCTCCAACCTCCTGCATAAGTTTCCCAGCCCATAATCATTCACCTTTTGGGCTGTTATGGGAGAATTCTAGTTGCTAGTAAGCGCCATTTCACAATATACTGAAACGTTTCTCAATGTTTCTTCTGTCCTTTTCTTTATTCTCTCATCTTATTTATCCCTTTGTTGTTCTGTGTTAAATGTAGCCCTTGGCTGGATTTGTTCATCAGATATTTAGAGATCGGTCTATTCCCTATAGTTAGTGAGCATATGCACGCTGTCTTCTTTTAACTATGTCTCATAAATAATCACACTTAATCCTTCTTACTGCCATCTTTTGCAATCATCTTCCAGTTACCTAGAACATAAGGTGCATAAAACTAAGCTCAGTGTCCAAGCTGTGATCTCACTAGGGTGGCTCAGAGATAAGCTATGCTTTTTCATCACTCTCTTTCAAGAAATTATGCCTCTAAACACAAGGCCCTGGTTTCACTGCAGCTCTAAAGGCATTTCATTATTCTAGAGGAAAATAACCATTAAAGGCATTTCCTAAAAATTAAAGAATATATTTCTTCAGTAGAGGACTTAGTGCAGAATGGGATGCAATTTCAGTTCAGCTCAGTTTTTCATGTATTGAAGGTTACTCTGGGCCAGCCACTGTGCTAGTGGCTGGGATTCACCGATGAATCAGACACAATCCCTGGTATGATTGTACTGTCATGGAGACCATAAACAAGTAAAAAAGTGAACAAATCAATGTGATGCCATAGAAGTCAATAACAGAATGAGGTGATTTTACCTACAGTGAAGGAGAAAGGGAGTTCTAGGCAGAGGTAACAGCACACAGCAAGTGCCCAAGCCCGGACAAGGTAGAGTCATCAGTCCACAACCTAGAGCGCAGTAGGTTGGTGGTGAAAGAGGCTGGAAGTGTCCCAAGGACCACCTCCTGAAGGTTTTGTAGGCATGCTTCTTAGTTTGTCATAAAAGCAATTGAGAGCCTTATAACTATCAACTGATTTCCTTAATTTTGAGGTTAAGGAAAAATGCATTCAACAAATATTTATGGACACCTACTGTGTGTCAGGCATTATTCAAGAACTAGGGGTATAGCAGTAAATGCCAGCATGGCTTTGTGGTTGAACGTTGACCTATGAACCTGGAGATCACGGTTCTATTCCCGCTCAGGACACATGCCTGGGTTTCAGGCTCAATCCCCAGTGTGGGGCATGCAGAAGGCAGCCAATCAATGATTCTCTCTCATCATTGATGTTTCTATCTCTTTCTCCCTCTCCTTTCCTTTCTGAAATCAATAAAAATATATTTTTTTTTAAAAAAAAGAAAAATAGTCCTACCCTTCTAGTAGAGAGGACAGACCCAATATACAAGTTTATAATATATCATAGGTGTTGAGGAATGCTGGGGGGTGGGGGGAGAAGAAGAGTGAGGGGCTAGAAAATGATGGGTGGTCTTCCTTTGGGTAGGGTGCTCAGAAAGAGCTCTTTGAAGAGGTCTTAGAACAAAGATCTCAATGAAGTGAGGGGACCACCCATAAGGAAATCTGTGGAAGAATCTCCCAGACAGAGGAAACAGTCAGGTCAAAGACCTAAGATAGGAACAAGCTTGGCATGGTGGAAGAATAGCAAGGAGGCCCATGTGGCTGGAGAAGAGTGCAAGAGAAAGTCATGGGAAATGAGGTCAAAGGTAACAAAAAGCCAGATCATCTAGCTCCACAGTAAGGTCTGAAGGGAAAATGTTTCATAAATGTACTTGCCAGCCAGTATGATCCATTTGTGTAAACATAAAAAGATTGTTACACACATAATATTGAAGCTCATATCACTCATCCAAAACTTCTGGACAGGTGGTTTTGGATGTTAATAATTTTTTGTTTTGCTTTTCAGAAAGATAATTCATGCCTGTGCCATCTAGCTTACTAGTATAACATTCCTAGAGCAGCCTTGGGAGAGCTCTGCAATCAAACTTTAATATTTCTGCAACGAAGTATATATAGGATAAACAAACACTAAAAAAATAGCCCTGTATCAGGCCAGCCTTTTGGTTTTCAGAGCTTTTTGGATTTCAAAATTGCAGATAAGAGATTGTGGACCTAATTTGCACTTGTGTAGAAACCTTCTGGGAGCCTCCCAAGTGACTGTGAGCAATGGTTGGAGGAATGAGATGGGATGGGTGGCAGGAGTGTCTTTTATTCTACTTTATATATATTCATTATTGTTGAGATTATTACAGATGTCCCTTTTTTTCCTTCATAGCTCCCCTCTACCTGGTTCCCACCCCACCCCAGGACCTCACCACCCTATTGTCTGCGTCCATAGATAATGCATACATGCATATAAAACCTTTGTTTAATCTCTTCCCGTACCCTCCCACACTCCTTTCCCTCTGAGAATCATCAGTCTGTTCCATTTCCATGCCCCTGATTCTATTCCATTTACCAGTTTATTCTGTTCATCAGATTTTTTATTCATTTGATTATTAGATTCACTTGTTGATAGATATGTATTTGTTGTCACTTTGTTGTTCATGATTTTTTATCTTTACCTTTTTCTTCCTCTTCCTCTCCTTAAAGAATACCCTTCAGCATTTCATATAATACTAGTTTGGTGGTGATGAACTCCTTTAGCTTTTTCTTGTCTGTGAAGCTCTTTATCTGACCTTCAATTCT
>NW_005371937.1:1378306-1393638 GCF_000412655.1 Myotis brandtii | reverse complement strand
GGGCAGGACTTGCTTCAGTGGGGCTTTGGTGCTCACTGAGTCTTCCCCTTGATTGTGTCGCTTATGGATGTGAATAGTTGTAATCTGGTATGGTCTCACACTGGGTACACTGGCTCTTGGGTCTCCAGGGAGTTGAAAGTCAGCCACTGCCTGAGGCCACCCAGCAGGAACTATAGAGAGATCTGCAGATTTCTTCTCTTTGTATCGGATTTGGAAGTGCCCAGACAAGGCCCAGCTATGAAGCAAGGCAGGCTGGTGCTGATGCCAGGTCTTGGGCCTTTTATTGATAGGTTTGGGGCTTCCTGACCCAGCTGCAGCTTGTTTTACAGAGCTTTAGCCTGAGAAAGAACAGATCATTCATATGCAAAACCCACTGTGCACAGCTTGGGTGGGGTTGCAAATTGGGTGGGGTGGGGTCTCAGGGAATCACCAAGGAGGAGCAAACAGAAATGGCTGCCAGTCAGTCCTGCACCAGGGAACATGGGAACAATGACTGCTGTGAGCACCTCCATCTGGAAGAAAGCCGCCCCCAAGTTCCTACTCCGATGCCAGACAGTCCAGTTTCTCCCATGTGTGTCTGGGTCTCCCAGGGCCTCGCCTAGCACTGGAGCTCAGAGCAAGCAGGAGCTTATAAATTCAGTTCATGGTGCCAGTCTTTTAAGAGGAGCAGCTGGGTCTCCAGCAGCCTGTGTGTCACTCAGCCCCAATCCACACTGGTATTTACAGTTGTAGTTCTTACTGCCCATAGGGACTTCTTTGCCCAGCACTCAAATCTGGGCTGGGGGTCTAGTGTAGGGCTGGGACCCCTTGCTCCTCCGGGCAGCCTCTGCAGAGGCGATCTCCCTCCTGATTAAAAAAGCAGCACACTCGGGTGCCAGACCAACCCATTCTGCGCCTCCACACCTCCTACCAGTCTCAATGTGCTTTCTGCTTTACCTCTCTAGTTGTAGTACTTCCACTCAGCAAGCTTTCCAGTGGTTCTGGATGATAGTTGTTCTGTATTTTAGTTGCAATTTTGATGTTGCTATGGGAGGCAGCAAGTACAAGCATTTACCTATGCCGCCATCTTAGTTCTCTTCAAATCATATTTTCTAATGTTCCCAGAAGTTTCTTCTGTTTCCTTATAGAACATGGTCCAGTCTCAGAACCTGTGGTTGTTTGTTTTGTTTCCTTTTCTTTTGTTGTTAAAGCAAATCTGTGGGGTTGTGGTCTATTTTGATAACAGGATGTCAGGTTTGTGATAAATACTTGCCTAAAAGAGATGTATAATGTACAAGCCCCTAAAATATTTAGACATTTTTAAATTGCAATTTGCAACCTCCCTATTTCCTACCACTCTCCCCTCAAAAAATTCAGAGAGATGTATTTAACAGATGCGGTGTTTCATGGTGAATGTTATTGGCTGTGTGGCTGAAAACTGTAATTAGCCATGCCTCACTGATTCACACATGAATCGTTCTGAGGTTTATTATTCCACTGGAATGTTAATGAATATGAATACAAAATACTCTGAGAGATTTTCTTTTTATCTTGGTAAAGTACATATTGTAAGGGAAAATTTTATTTAAAATAATTAATGAAAAAATACTCTGTGTATATAACTAGGTCCTTGAGTTTTTGAATAGTAAATAAGACTATAATTTATTGCAGCCCTTCTCTATGAAGCACACATTGACTTTACACACATTAATTAATTAAGCTTCAGGCCCCCTACCAGGTAAATGTTAATAAGTCCTAGGAGTCCTAACTTTCTGACCTTTGCTCCAATCTCCAGGTAAGAAACCAGCTAAGATGCTGCTACATCTTTGAAAACAGAATAGGCATGAAACCGACATTCAGAGTTCAGATGTCATTTATGAGTAATGTTCTCTTATGAACCCAGTTGAAAATAAAAATTTAGGGAAAATGATATTTCAGCACTGCCTTAATCTAGCGGGGATTTTCTTCATGAGAAAATGAAACCAAACACAAACTGGACATATGACTTAACTGGGCCTACTTCTGAATTTAGGGTCACCAAAGCATACAGTAAGTGGAAATCAGATTGCTTTAGAATCCAAGAACAAACTCTACTTTTGACCTTTAGAAAGCTCATGATGTATATGTCCACAAAATAAACAAAATAATTTCAAAGTAAATTCGTTGAGTGCACCTGACCTTTGAAACAGAGCAGATGATGTTAATCAGATTTGTACAACTTTAATCTAGCTCAGCCTCCATCTCTCCGTGTATTTTTTAAATATCATAAAGAGGAGTCTCACAACAGGGAATCTTTCAGATCGGAATAGATTTAGAAATAGAGCAGAATGTATGACCTTGCTTCAAGCAATGAAGTATAACTCAGACAATGCAAGAGAGCATTATGACTATAAACCAATACACAGTGCTCTGGAGGGAAAGTGACTTTTTAAAAATATTAACTTAAACACATTGTAGGCAGGTTCTCAATATTACAATAAAATATGGTCTGAGTCCCGATACCAGGAAAGGTACCTTTGGGAAAACTTTGAGTTGAAAATGGCTCACGTTATAAAAAGGTGCTCCATCTGAACCCTATATCACTTCTGCATTCTGGACTTCAAATATTTAAGACATGGCCTTTCTAGAACAGACTATTAAGTATCTTGATAGATGTCTGCTTGTCTTTTCAGGATCACCTCCTTGGGTAACCAACCCTGACCCCATTCCACAATCATCTTTCTCAATCCCAGTGGCTCTGTGGAGCTGATCACATTTATTCTTGCCTAAAGTGGTGGGGGAGGGGTGCGTTTCACAGAAAAAAAGCTTGACCTAAGCACTGCAAGCCACTTGGCCACACAATTGGTTCCGGGATGGGCAATGGACCCCAGCTGAGCCAGTATCCTCCGCTGTTTTGTCAGAGAGACCAAGAAAGATGATCCCTCTTTTCTACAATCACAAGCTGTAATGATGATACAAGAGTGGGGCTCCTGGCTACATTGCCCACTTAGGAATTAAGTCAAGCAAGGGCAAGCAGAGCTAAGAGATAGAGAGAGGAGTAGGACCCAGGTGGTATTGCATTCCAGAATCCAATGTTGTCTGAAGCCACCCCTTAGATCTGCCAGTTAAATGAGCCTGTTCTTATTTAAGTTGGTTTGAATTAGGTTTTTGTTACTTGCAGCCAAAGGAGTCCTTTGAATTATGACTAATCCATAAAGTTCAGCTGACAGATAAACTCTAACTGCCCAGAATAGGAAAGTGAAATGAAAGGGATAATACTCTTTCATTCAGTTGTAACTTGGGAATTCTCAAAACCTGGAACCACACCAGCCTCTGCTCTGTCAGCCCCCAAACTGTGCCCTTATTAAATACAAATAAGACTTGGTTTACATCACACCTACCATGTTGAACAATGCTGCATTTAACTCTGATTCTTTAAGAAACTATGTGTCCCTATAATAATTTATTTAAAAATTCATAAATACATATATGATGACAATATATTAAAGAGTACTGTTACCAGAAAGGGGACCTGACCCTTGGCAGGTCTGTCTAAGGCCAGCTGGTAGTGTGTGGGTTCTTGACATCGGGCAGGAAAAATTTCACAACATGAGTCCGATGACTAGAGGGAACATTTATTAAAACTGGGGGCATAAAACAAGAAAGGGCTTAGTATGGAAGAAGCAACAGGAGAGCCTAGGCTGGGCTGCCCTAGCTCTCTGGGAAGTCAGAGAAAAGAGAGCCTTGGGGTCAGGCTTAGGAGACCAGCTGGTGATGAGCTGTTGCTGCCCATTGCTTCCCAGGTTGTAAGTCCCCTGGGGTCCCTTAGAGTTTAGGAGATACATGCCTGTGGGGGAGAAAGTGGGGGAAGGAGAGGGGGAAATAAATAGTGGGGGTGGGGAAGTCTGCTCCCCAGAGGGAGAACACCAGCTGTGTCCTTTGTCTTGAGGCTTTATCTCTTTCTTGTCCTTGGGAATCTTAGGGGCGGTCCCAGGGGAGGGTTTTAGCAGAATATTTATCAGGGCCATGGTCAGTGTCAGGGCAGGAGGTCATTATTCATCGGACTTGGTGTCAACCACCTGATTTTGCTGCTATTCTGGATCTGGAACTGAAATATAACCGAGACCTAGATGTTATTTCTAGGAAGATGAACTTTGGTATCTGCTGTAAATTGCACTGCTAGTTTGTTCAGTTACCTGCTTCAGTTTCCCTATTCCACTTGTCCTGGCTTACTGGCCTGTCTCAGTACTATAAATAAGTTTTTACATTTCCATGTCTTGAGTGTTTTTGTTTGTATATCAGATAGCCAGTAAGCATTAGCACAACAATGTATACCAGACGCCCCCAGCCAATGAATGTGAGTCCCCATTATTGCACTCTACCACTCAACTCTGAGTTGAGAGTGTATGTTTTTGCTTCTCTTTCTGCCATTATTTTGAGTACTGGTAATTTATTCTTTGTCCTCAAAAGAATTTTGACACTCAATGCTGAACAAAGCATAACAAAGTGACAACACCATGCTAGACAATAAAACACAAGTTTTAGAGAAGTTCAGGGAGCCTTTCAAGAAATGTTTGAGAAGAAGGAATCAGGCAAAGGGGGACTGAAAGGTATCCTTTGGCATTTATGAAGGACACCATAAACGCTACCGCAGAGACAACCAACAAAAAGTGTAAGACAGCTACTTAAACAAAATTATTGTCAGAGGGACATCATGATATAAGGGGTTTTAAAGAAGTGTAGTTGCCATGTGAAGGGCTGGAACGTTGTCTGCATGGGCACAATGATAGGAAGAGCCAGTATAGCGCTGGCCACAGTAGTGCTCCTGTTCTCAGGAATGGAGCACCCTATCCATCTTCCGCCTTCTCTGTAAGCAGGCTCCCAGTGCTGTGAAGCAAGAGGGGAAGGCATTCATGGCAGAACAGCACGTGCAAAGGAAAAGAAGTGTAAGCCATTTGAAATTGCCTGCTATGAACTGAACTGTGTCCCCTCAACATTCCTATGTTGAAGCCCTAACCCCCAGTGTGATGGCACTTGGAGATGTGTGTACAAAGAAGAGGTCATGTGAGCACAGCGAGATCGTGGCCATCTACAAGCAGGAAGAGAGTTTCCACAGAACTGTATCATTCTTGCACCTGATCATGCACTCCAGCCTCCAGAACTGCAACTAAATCTCTATTGTCAAAGCCACCGAGTCTATGGTATTTGTTATGGCAACCCATGCTGACTAATACACTGTTCAAATTGACTTCGAAAATAACAATTCTACATGTTCAACCTACTTAAAAGAGAAATAAAACAAGAGACTGTTGTTGAAAATGTCTTTGCAATGAATGCTAAGGGGTAGACCTAAACTTTAGGTCCTAAAGCAATCATCCTAATATATATAAAGAGCTAGGTGCCCATCATGACGGAATGGGCGACCGGTCACCATGAAGTGCATGGAGCACCTCTCAGTCCCCCCCCATTCCCCCATCCTCGAGATGCTCACCATGAGGGGGGCTGGCGGCGGGGTGGGACTGGGGACTGTTGAGTGGCGGTGGCGGGCTGCTTCACAGGGTGGCTGTGAGCTTAGTGGAGCAGTCACCCTGGCGGCAGGAGTTTCGAAAAGCAGTCACAGGGCAGGGGAGTTTCACGGAGCAGTTGCAGGGTGCGGGGACGGGGGAGTTTCGCAGAGCGTCCAGGGGCGAGCTTCGCAGAGCAGTCGTGGGGCTCCGGAGCATCCTGGGGCGGGGAGCTTCACATAGCGTCGCAGGGCGGCAGAGGCCATGCGACAGCGGCCAGGCTAGGCCTAGGGACCCTAACCTCGAACAATTTCGTGCTTGCTGGGCCTCTCGTGATAGGATAAGAAGATCAAAGATGCAAAGGATTAAAAGGGTAGATTCTGTAACATGGTGACTGACAGGATTGATAGCCTAGTATGAGTGAATAAGAAAGAGGATCTCAAAAATGAATCCAGTGTTTGCATTTAGAGACTGGGTGATAATGATGGTACTATTCAAAACAAGGAATAGTCAGAAAAACCTCTCTGGAAGCTATCCCTGCAGTGGTCCCCAGTAATCCCAACCTCCTTGTATACGCACCCTTGAGTACTTCCCTCCCTCATGCATATGTTGGTCAGTGTTCTATGTCATCTATAACACTGCAGAAGCAGAGTGATGATACACCACGTCAGAGATGAGCACCCACTCTGGGAGCAGCCAGCTGCTGGGTTGTAAGGGTTCTCAGCCTACGGAGAGTTCCACACGTTAAGAAACTGAAGTCTGACAACAACCACGTGAGAGAGGCCGGAAGCAGATCCTCCAGCCCCAGGGAAGCCTTCAGTTGACCGCAGCCTGGCTGACACCTTACTCTAACCTCATGAGACACCCAGAGCCAGACTACCCTGCTCAGCTGTGCCTGGCTTCCTGTCACACAAAAATGTGAGGTAGTAAATATTTGTTATTTTAAGCTACTAAATTATAAAGTAATCTTATTACACAGCAACAGATAACTAATACAGTTTTGATTAATTTGTTGATTTAAAGACCTGAATATTTCTTGAGGGCAGGAATCATGGCTTAATATTTAAGGCTCTCATTGCATGTAGCATGTGTCTATGTTCAGTAAATAACTACTGCAAGCTGGAAAGGTAGAAAGGAGACTGGAAAAGCTGGCAAAGTAGTTGGGACACGTCTTAGTGGGGACCCACTAAAGCAGCTATTCTCAACCTGTGGGTCGTGACCCCTTTGGGGGTCGAACGACCCTTTCACAGGGGTCGCCTAAGACCATCCTGCATACCAGATATTTACATTATGATTCATAACCGTAGCAAAATTACAGTTATGAAGTAGCAACAAAAATAATTTTATGGTTGGGGGTCACCACAACATGAGGAACTGTATTAAAGGGTCGCGGCATTAGGAAGGTTGAGAACCACTGCACTAAAGGGTTATAAGATCTAACAGCTCAGGATAAAGATTTGTTTGAAAAGTAATTACTTTAGTGCTTGATGCTACTTTAAGGACTTGTATTGCTTGCAGGTATACTTCAATCATCTGATGTGCTGCAGAAGCCCATAAATCCAAAATGACACCAAATTGTAGAACTCTACACCTGCAACTTACTTTTTTTAAGAACAAACTTTGGGAAAGTGTGGACCTAAAAATTTTTAACTATAGAAAAAGATTGAACAAGTTATTTTTCTCCAATTTCATTTCAGTACTTTAATTTGTAGGTAGCAATTTGTAGGTAGGTAATTTGTAGGTAGCAATTTTCTGCCAGCTTTCCATTTTACTTTGGACTATTTTGACCTTGATTTAAAACCTAAAGTTGATGAAATTCAAATTTTTATAGGATAATTTACCAGTTATATGATGCAATAGACAATACAAGAAAATTTTATCTCTCACTGCATCCATCACTGTTCTCTATTGTTATAAACAACTGATTGGTCCTCTTAATACTTGGACATGTTAGAGCCCAGGAGAAACAGAGGCAATGGACTGAATGGTTGTATCACCCCAAAATTCACACGTCAAAATCCTAACTTTCAATGGGATTTATTAGGGAGTGGGGCCTTTGTGAGGTAATTAGGAACCCTCATGAATGGAATCAGTGTTCTTATAAAAGGGTTTCCAGAGACCTTCCAGCCCTCTGTCACATGAGGATAAAGAAATCAGCAGTCTGCAACCTACAAGAGAGCCTCACCAGAACCTGACCTTCTCACACCCTGATCTCAGCCCTCCAGCCTCCAGAACCGTGTGAACAAATTTCTGTTGTTTGTAAGCCACTGAGCCTATGGTACTTGTTATGGCAGTCTGAACTAAGACACAGAAGACATAATAAAGAGGATCAGTCCATTGAAACCTCAGTGTACAGACAACAATGTCTGGTCTCTTATCTACTTTGTTATTGAAATAATCCTACAAATACACATGCACACACATCACAGGTTTTTAAAATCCAACTCATATTCTTTTCACCCCAGGGCTCAATGAAAATTAGAGAGAATTTGTGAGTCTCTGGAACACACTGCATGCCTAGTGAGAATGAAAGCAGAAAAATCTCACAGATCCCTTTTGTTAAAAGGTAGAACATAAAAATCTTTCATACTAGCCAAATGTAAGCAAAGATTCACATGAAATTTATGTCTCTGGATAGAACCACAAAAAATGAAAAAGAAGAGCCAGGGTGGCCAAGGAGTTAATCCATCACACATCTGAGGAAGGACTGGATCTTGCAACTTTCTCACTTACTATAGAATCTGGTTTCATTTGACATCCCCTCAACCACCCAGCTTCCATAGCTCTTGCTTCCCAGATGACCGAAATAGGCATGGCAACTAAGAACTTCCTTCCAGAGCATGACTGGCCTTTCTCTATTTTATATCATTCTATAATTTACTTTGATATTCCTTGTACTACTTCCATATAATTTGCAACTTTCAGACATTATAAGGTAGCATTACCATGAGCTTTTACCTCCTTTAAAAAAAATGGCAAGAACATCTTTGACCTTATATCTTAACTGTAATTAAGATATCATCTCCAATGTTTTCCTCTAGAAAATCAATAAATAAAATATGAATTCGTACAACAAATTCATTCATACTGAAAAGCAAATAACAGAGTATTCCTCATCCTTCTGCTGCAGTCAAATGGAAGGACTCCTGGCTGTGTGACCTTTAGAAAAACATTTAACCTTTCTGTGCCTTTGCTTTCCAATCTGAACTAGGATAATAGTTCCTACCCTGGGATTGGTGTGAGGACTAAGAGAATGTGACTCTTTCCCAACAACATGGGTAGTATTATTTGTAACATCTCCCAGACATGGATAGAGTTCTTTGGATTTCCTTTTTCAAAGGAAACAGTGTATAGCACTCAGTAAGCACATTATTTTTTGTGTCTCACTACCTAAAACAAGCATTATAAAAGGGTTTTTGTTGATTTGTTTTTAGATTTTGAATTATAAGCAGCTACTGAGTTCAGCATCCCAAGATGCAATGGGCAACACTATGAGAGGAAGTATGCAGGGATATTCATATATGTACACATATGTGAAAAATATATTTGTATATACCCACATTGGCATATATGCAAAATTCCAAGAAAGCATGTGGTAAAGAAAGAAGTATTTATTCTGAGGCCCATTACTTGTATATTTATATATTTTTGTTATTCTGGTTTGAAGAAGACAAGGTTATTCAGATATACAACCATGACTAAGAAAAAAATGGTGAGTCGTAGCACCTAAGAGCTGCCCTTTCTGCTGCCCAAGCAGCTATTGCTGACAATTGGTTCCTCTGCCTCTTCTCTTTACTGGCTTCCTTCCCATTTCCCTGAAAGAAAGCTTGAGCTGAATTCATGTGAGGCCGAAGAGTGAACTCAAATTGCTTGGGCTCTGAAGCCCCTTTGATTTGCCTTCAAATCCAAACCCTGCTACTTTCTAGCTGTGAAACCATGGCTAAATTACTTGCCTTCTCTGAGCTTCCTTTAACCTTTGGCAAAATGGCAATAATGAGGACCTACCCCCATCCAGTTGTAATGAGGATTAAATGAGATAACATGTGTAAAGAACAGTGCCTGGCACTCAGTGTGCACTTAAAAAATGGGTTGATGGTTTTTGCATGAGACAGAATATAGATTTTACCTGCTGCAGTGAATACAAACACCTAAATATCATAAAGGCTTAAATAAAACAGAATTTTGTTTCTCTTCACTCAGAACTGATATGGCAGCTCTATGGTATCAAGGTCCCAGGCTCCTTTTATCTTGTTACCTTGCCATAATCAAGTGGTATCTTCCACGCCTGAGTCCAAGAAGGCTGCTGCCACTTCTGCCATCTCATCCACATGCCAGCCAAAGGGAAGGTAGAAAGAAGTTAGGTAATTATTGTTCATTTCTTGTTCTGGCTACCTCTTTTGTGTAATAAACAACAACAACAAAACTTAGTGACATAAAACAATCAATCATCTCTCATGGTTTCTGTGGCTTATCTTTGTTGTACAATGTCAGGGAGTGGATGAAAAAGAGGTTCTATGAAAAGTAACCTCACAGGGTGATCATAAATTCCTAATTGGGCAGGTCACGGTGGGCAGTCATATAACTTCTTAAAAAATCTTTATTGTTGAGAGTATTACAGATGTCTACCCTTTTACTCCCCATTATTCCCCTCCACACAGTTCCTGCCCCAGGCCTTCACCACCCTATAGTTTGTGTCCATAGGTATGTATATATGCATATGTTCTTGGCTTCATCTCCTCCTCCTCCCACTCCTCCTCCCCGCCCCCACCACCACACCTCCTTTTTCTTCTTCTTCAAGAATACCCTCAACATTTCATATAATACTGGTTTGGTATTATATGAAATTCAAATTTTTATAGGATGAACTCCTTTAGCTTTTTCTTATCTGTGAAGCTCTTTATCTGACCTTTAATTCTAAATGATAGCTTTGCTTGGTAGAGTAATCTTGGTTGTAGGTCCTTGCTATTAATCACTTTGAATATTTCTTCCCACTCCCTTCTGGCCTGCAAACTCTCTGTTGACGGTCCTATGGGTGTTCCCTTGTAGTTAACTAACTGCTTTTCTCTTGCTGCATTTATTAAGATTCTCTGCTTTAGCTGGTTTGGCTCAGTGGATAGAGTGTCAGCCTGTGAACTAAAAGGTCCCAGGTTCAATTCCAGTCAAGGGCACATGCCCAGGTTGTGGGCTTGATCCCCAGTGGGGGGCTTGCAGGAGGCAGCCGATCAATGATTCTCTCTCATCATTGATGCTTCTATTTCTCTCTTTCTCTCTCCCTTCTTCTCTGAAATCAATAAAAATATATTCAAGAGAGGTAATATAAATCCCACCTCTCAATGAGAGAAATTTTAGAGATAGTGTAAAAAGATCATGTGGGATGGAAGAATGTAGTGGGCATTTTTAGAAAGTACAATCTGAGACAATATAGCAACTTTATGGTAGGAATTATTTATTCATTTATGCTTTCAACAGATAATTTTTGAGTGCCCACAATATGTGAGACACCATTCTAGGTTCTATGGATCAGTGATCAACAAAACTGAGTCCCTGCCCTCATGATAATTGTATTCTAGTGAGGAAGACAGACAATAAACAAATTTTAATACCTGATTGGGTAGTGTGACTCTGTAGTTATTCAGTGACCAAAAGTAACCTTACAGGGTGAGCTGATCATAAATTCTTAACTGGGCAGGACATGGTGGGTAGTCATGCCCCAGGGCTATAACTTCTTAAATAAAAGCTTTACCTTCGCCTTAAGTAAGCCCTGTCCATTGCTCTTGTGCATCTAGGAGGAGAGGAGAGAAATACCAGAGAAATCTTCTTTTTCAGACCCCCAGAGAGGTAACAGGGAGCACATAATCTTGCTAACTATCATGTATTCTAGTAGAGATTCCCCCCTCTTATTTTCTCCCACTTTCTTATAATCTTCCCTACATTTCCTCCTAATTCCAATGCATAAAAAAACACCTGCAAAACTGTCATTTGCCAGAGCAAGGTCTTGCTTCCTGGCATGTCATCAGTTTGGCTCAGATAAACACTTAGAAAAGTTCTCTATAGGTTTGGACATTCTTACATTGACAGAAGTTATGAATGCTCTGAAGAAATTAAGGCAGAGTAAGGGTTTAGAAAATGACAGCATGTAAATGTTATTCAATAGTGGTACTGGGTTTTTTTTGTTTTTTAAAAAAAGGCCTTTATTTTTGAGGAGGTGACATGCGAACAGAGATGCCAGTAGTCAGATGGACCAGCCACACAAGAGCTGAGAAAAGAGCATTCTAAGCAGACAGACTTGTCCTATTAAAGATCCGAGGTGGAATATAGCTTGGCTCATTCCAGTCCAACAACAAACACATAAACACAGGTGGCTGGAGTATAAAGATTATGTAAGAGGGAGTCAGAGCCTACTAAGAGGAACTATAGGCCAGGTAATTAGTCTGCATTTTATTCAAGTTCTATTTAAAGCAGTGAGAGTGATGCAGCATATATATTTAAAAGCTCATTCTACCCACTGTGTGGTGAACAGTGTGTAAGAGGTTCAAAGTGAAAGTAGAGGTTATTCCAATAACCCAGGCAAAAGGTAGAATAGTAACCCTGGAAATGGGGAAAAGTAGCCCGATTTGGAATCTGTTTGGAAGGTAGGGACAACAGGACCTGATGATGGGTTGATGTGGGGTGGAAAAGAAAGAGGAACATAAAGGATGACTATTAGGTTTTAGGCCCTGGTTTGCATCGGAAATCTCCCTGACAGAGCTATGTCAAAGTGTTAAGACTGAGACAACCTTGCATTGACCTTCAGTACCTCCCATTCCCACCAACCAAGGACAGAACTAGCCCCACACACTGAAGGTTAGCTATCAGGGGGATTAGCTTCTCAGCTAAGGAGAGAAGAAGGAAGCAGGAGGTGGACCAGGAGCGGGGAAGATTATTTTTGCAGTAGCAATGGCACAAAGGCATCAGGTACTCCCCCAGCACAAGCACAATGGAACCCTGAGGAAATCAGTCCTAGCAATTCTCTCAAAATCGTGGCCTTTCCTTCATTTACGCCAGGCACCCAGTGGGCACTCCTTAAACACCACTGACAACAAAATTGATGTTGTTGGCTGGGCAGCACTGCCACTCATTTGACCAATTACTTGTGAGCATTCAGCTGATTTTCCACTCTTGTAATAGTCTTCAATTTTACTGCAAACACAATTAGGGGACGCCAATGCAAATGCTTTACCACCACAAAAATAGATCTTACCTCCCACTGGATGTCTTTATGCATTAAATTTATGTCTAAGAGACCCACTATCAAAGTCCCAGGCAGGGTTCCCCTGCCTGCAGATGAAGACAGTTGTAGGAAAAGTCAATAGACTGAGGTCAATGTAGGATGGAGTCTACCTTTCCCCTCTTAGCAACCCGAGTCCACCTGCTTCTTCCCCACCATTTTATTATAACCTCCTGATATATAAAAACAATTAATCCAGAATGGCAGTCTTCTTACTATTTTCACTCTCTGAAGTCAAACTGGAGTGGAGGTGAGGGTTGAAATTACATCCTTTTTCAAAGTCATACAATTAAACCTTTTCTCTTTAGAATGTCTATTTTTTCTTTCTAGATATTCCACTAATGTTTATTTCATCATCATGGTTATGGAATATTGTTTCTTGATGTCAAAGATTTTGTGACTTAGACCCTACACATATTACTATGCTTCTCCACCAACAGCAACTGATGGAAAACAGTGAATACATTTGAAGTGGAGCTGGATGGCTATTTCCCTTTGTGCTCCATTGCATCCAACCACCTCCACTCCAATCCCCTTAATTCAAACATAACCATGGAAAGCAAGCTCCTGATAACAGTTTCAGAACACATTTCAAACAAGAAAAAATTATGATTCCTCTAAATCATAATATCCAGGGCCAAATGGAGGCCTGGGGAACCTGGGGATAATCCAAACATCCTCAATTAGTACAGTTAATCAATATTTGATTTGTATTTTTTGAGACACTGAAACCATAGATTTCCTTCCCTACCTCAGAGGTCTCTCAAACACAATGTTGCAAACCCACCCTATGTGTGACAGATAATCTCAAGTCTTTCTCCTGGATATGATGGTTTGAGCCTTTCCTTTCTAGGGCTTCACTGGTCCTCACTTAACTGTTTTTGGTTTTATTTTTCGGTCAACAATAACGAAACATCTTGTCTCATTAAAATTGATTTATTAAATCTTTGTGAGTGAATAAATAATTTACTGATTCTCTAATCTTAGAGACTGAGGCTTGGTTGTTTTAACAAATTGAAACTCTAGTCCTCACCCTCTTCTTACTTTCCCACTTCCTAAGAAGTAACTCTTATCAGCTCCACTAAGTCCTCATTGCCCTTTAAACCTAAATCTCATTTAACTTATTAATTACATGTCAAAATAACAGTTAACTGAAAGAGAAAACACACAGCACCAAATTACACTTTCCACGGACTGTTGTGGCTTTAAAATGTCCACAATGTTTTGATATTCCTCCTTTGAATGTGGGTTGGACTTAGTGACTCACTTCTAACACATAAACTATGCGTAAGTGTCTGTAACTTTCAAGGTCAAGTCATGAAGAACATTGCAGCTTCCACCTGGCTCTCTCTTGGACAACTTCCTCCACGGCAGGTGCTGATCAGGCCCTGCCTCTCTCTCTGGGCCTCTCTCCAGGCCTCTATCTCCGGACCTGATCTGCAGCCCACTCACCCGCCTGCAGCTTCCACCTGGCTCTCTCTTGGACAACTTCCTCCAAGGCAATTGCTGATCAGGCCCTACCTCTCTCTCTGGGCCTCACTCCAGGCCTCTCTCTCAGGACCTGATCCGCAGTCCACCCACCCATCTGCCAGCCGCCAGCCTTGCTGTGATAGGAGCCTGTGGGCCGTGGGGGAGGGACTGAGAGGTGCTCCATGCACTTCCTGGTGACCATTCCTTTGGTCATTTTGGTCATTACGGCCATTGGCTTTTTATATGTATAGAATATAAAATTATTTCATTCCATGCACATCCTTTGCAACTGACATCTATATCCCCATTTTATAGAGGACAAAAGTATCTCTGAGAAGTTGAGTAACTTATTAATAAATGGCAAAACTAGACCTCAAAACCATATCTTGGAACACTAAATTTATGCTCTTTCTGTGTGACCACAAAAGATTTTTAAATTTCTACCTCAAAGAATAATCCAGTAAATACCTATGTGGACTTTGAATTTAAACATGTACCTTATCAGACAAGGTATCTCACAGTCTTCCAAAACCATATTAATCAAGAGCCTAAATTATTATATTATTGTCTACATCCATTTAGGTTATTTTTGCATCCTTTTTAACACATTAGAACATATCAAACTCTTGTGAAAATAACGAATTAAACTCGTAAGTCAAGGACCCACTGTATATCTGAGAAGTTGAGTAACTTATTAATAAATGGCAAAGCTAGACCTCAAAACCATATCTTGGAAGACTAAATTTATGCTCTTTCTGTGTGACCACAAAAGGTTCTTTTAAATTTCTACCTCAAAGAATAATCCAGTAAATACCTATGTGGACTTTGAATTTAAACATGTATCTTATCAGACAAGGTATCTCACAGTCTTCCAAAATCATATTAATTAAGAGCCTAAATTATTATATTATTGTCTACATCCGTTTAGGTTATTTTTGCAGCCTTTTTAACACATTAGAACATATCAAACTGATGTGAAAACTGATCATCTCAGATGTGCCTCAAATTTTCCTCCTGTGGTGAAATTCTTTTATATTATAACTAGAGGCCCAATGAATGAAAATTCATGCAAGAGTAGGCCTTCCTTCCCCCAGCTGCCGGCACCGGCTTCCCTCTGGCACCCAGGACCCGGG
>NW_005371937.1:1343372-1377619 GCF_000412655.1 Myotis brandtii | reverse complement strand
CTCCTTTTTTTCTTTTTTCTTTTTTATTCTGGGATTTATTTACCTTCTATGGCTGTCACTGGAACTGAGAGCCGGCTTTAGCTCTGAGGCTCGGCTCCAGCTCTGAGACCTCGGCTGCTGAAAGCAGGTATCTGGTTTTTTTGGCTTCTATAATTGAAACACTGTTGCAACTCCAGCTCGGCCGGCTGGCTGAAAGCATGGGGTTTGTTTAGCTTCTATAATTGCAACATTATTTCTTAGAGTGCAAGCTCAGAGCCCAGCAGCGGCAGGCGGGGAACCTTGGCTTCCTCCTTCACTGGAGCAAGCAAGCCTCCTGTTCACTTCAGCTGCCTGGCTGCCGGCCGCCATCTTGGTTGGCAGTTAATTTGCATATCGCCCTGATTTAGCCAATGGGAAGCGTGTCGGAGGTACGGTTAATTACCATGTTTGTCTATTATTAGATAGGATAGATGAGTTTACTGGTACCACTGCTTACCAATTTCATTCTCTATTACTCTCACATAGGCTATAAAAATCTTAGTGAGTTGTTGGGGAAAATTAATTCAAACATCTATATCATTAAAGGTAAAATAATCTATATATATAAAGAACCAGGGGCCATCGCAACTGAACAGGTGACCAAACAGATGACCAAACAGGCTGAGTGGGGCGAAAAGGCTGGCAGGGGGGTTAGTGAGGGACAACCAAACGACTGAGCAGCAGGCTACATGGGGCAACCAGGCGGCAGGGGGGGCAGTGAGGGGCGACCAAACAGCAGGCTGAGTGGGGTGACCAGGCCGGCAGCGGGGCAGTGAGGGGCGACCAGTCCAGCAGGGAGGGCAGTTGCGGTGACCAGGGTGGCAGGAGGGCTGTGAGGGGTGAGCGCAGCACATTGTGGTGGTGGGAGCCTCTCCCCAATCCACAGCAGTTGGACTTCCCCCAAGGGCTCCTGGACTGTGAGAGGGCACAGGCCATGCTGAGGGATGCCCCCCTCCCCCATCCCCAGTGCATGAATGTCATGCACCGGGCCTCTAGTGTTTCTATAAAAAACTGTCTCAACTTCTGAATAAGCTATGTGGAAGTGCACTCAATCTCAGACTCAATAGATGGTGGGGTGTTTTTCTTCACCATCTAAATGATCTGTCTGATCATTTAGGTGAAAATAACAGGATAAAAATTGAGATTATTGTAAAAAAATTTTTTTCTCAAATTGCCATAATCTTTTTCATATCAAGACTAATTGGTAGCAATGGTTTTCTACATTCACATGTGAAAATTTGATTTTTAAAAGAAGTGACCCAAAATGAATTATTTCCAGAAAGGTATATTATTGTGTTTGTTTCTATAACTTCGCATTTTATTAATTCATTATCTATATATCTATATCTATAAAAATAAAAATATTTTTATTTCTTTCAGAGAGGAAGGGAGAGGGAGAGAGAGATAGAAACATCAATGATGAGAGAGAACCATTGTTTGGCTGCCTCCTGCATACCCCACACTGGGGATCGAGCCCATAATCTGGGCATGTGCTCTGACCTCCTGATTCATAGGTTGATGCTCAACCACTGAGCCACGCTGGCCAGGCTAAAGAGATTTTTAAATTCCTCAACAAGGGGTCTCATTGTCTTAAAATTGTCTCAATTTGTTGAAAGACAGAGGCTTAAGAAACACATTAATCTGTTTTTGTAAAAGTGTGGCATTCCTAAAATCTTCTCTTAAAATAAGCATAATAAAAAGTAAATCTGTAGTATTTCTGGGAAATAAATTTTTCCCCCAATTTAGGTATTTGGCAATTTTTTAAGATTTTTCTTTATAGAAATTAAAACTGGGAGATCAAACCAAGAAAACCCAATTATTATATATTAAATTTCTCTACCGTTTTGCTTGCAATTGGTCTTTGAAGGACACTTACCATCTTATTTGTTGCTGTAGAATTAGTTATACAAATGCCTTATTTTCTTCTCCAGCACATTATAATCAGAGTATAAGCAGGGCTTTTCTTTTAAATGTTTGGGTCTTTTTCAGATCCTAACTGAATTTCTCAAATTAAATATATCTAAAATTTAAAAAAGATCTTTTGTGGAAACTTTAGCCCTATAGAATTTCAAACACAATGTTAACAAAAGAGCAATGACTCTTTTGGTCTCCATATGAAACTTTTCAAATTTATCACTTACTCATCCGTTCTTCAAAGGCATCTATGGTAGATTAAATTGTTGGTTCCCATTCTTCACACTCTTGTGGAAGAATTATACATGTAATTTTACAGTTCTCTCCCATTGAGTAACACATACATATTTCTCTGCCTTGTTGATATCAGACTTGGTCATTGGCATACTTGCTTTGGCCAATGAAATGTTAATGGAGACCATAGATGTTGGCCTCCATTAACATTAAATGTAAGTTTATTCCAAGATACACTTCATTATTTGCAAAATGACATATGCATCGAGTGTTATGGATGGAATTGGGTTCCCCTCAAAATTCATATATTAACATTTCTAAACTCCAGGACCTCAAATTGTGATCTTATTTGGAGATAGGGTTTTTATAAGGTACTCAAGTCAAAATGAAATAATTAGGGTAGGCCTAATCCAATATGACTGGTGTCCTTGTAAAAAGGAGAAGTTCAAACACAGAGGCACACACACAAAGGGAAGATGATGTGAAGAGACACAGGGAAGCCCTGGCTGGTGTGTTCAGTGTTTAGAGCAGGGGTGGGCAAACTTTTTGACTCGAGGGCCACAATGGGTTCTTAAACTAGACCGGAGGGCCGGAACAAAAGCATGGATGGAGTGTTTGTGTGAACTAATATAAATTCAAAGTAAACATCATTACATAAAAGGGTACGGTCTTTTTTTTTTTTAGTTTTATTCATTTCAAACGGGCCGGATCCGGCCCACGGGCCGTAGTTTGCCCACGGCTGGTTTAGAGCATTGGCCCACACACTGAAGTGTCCCAGGTTCCATTCCCGGTCAATGGCATGTACCTGGGTTGCAGGTTCCAATCTGGCTCTGGTCAGGGAGTGTGTGGGAGGCAACCAATCGGTGTGTCTGTCTCACATCAATGTTTCTCTCTCTCTCTCTCTCCTTCCTTCTCTTTCTTCTCCTCCTCTTCCCTTCCACTCTTTCTAAAGTTCAATGGAAAAAAATATCCTCACGTGAGGATTAGCATAACAAAGAGAGAGAGAGAGAGACAGAGACAGAGGAAAAGATGATCATCTACAAACCAAGGACAGAGGTGTGGAACTGGAGCCTTCCCTAAAAAGGAACCAATGCTGAAGACACTTCTTTTTAGATTTCTAGCATAAGAACCATTGTGGCCCTCGAGTCAGAAAGTTTGCCCACCCCTGAACTAGAGCCTTCCCTAAAAAGGAACCAATGCTGAAGACATTTCTTTTTAGATTTCTAGCATAAGAACTGTGAGACAATACATTTCTGTTGTTTAAGCCATGTGTGGTACTTTGTTATGGAAACCCTAATAAACTAATACACAAGATTGCTAATTGTAAAATTGAAAAAAACAGAAGATTGAAAACAATCTAAATAACCATTATTAGGAAAATGGTTAAATAAATTAAGATTATAATGAAGTTATATATTTATACATACTGTTTATTTGTACATACTTATATATTAAATGCTATACATCATTTTTAAAAGAAGATACATTTTGTATTAATATGGAAATGTCCCCAAGACAGATTTATAATGGAAAGGAAAGCACAGAATAGTTTGAATATTAAGCTATGATTTGGGGGGAGGGGTAATGTACATATAATTGTTTGAATCTTCCTAAAACATTTCTGTGAGAAGAGAGAACAGAGAACATTGGGTGACTGTATGGAAAGGAACTGGACAGCTGAGGTTCTGAAGTAGTAATATTTTTTATCTTATAACTTCTTTACCTTTTGAATTTTGAACCATACATAAGACTGCATGACTTTTTCAAATATAATTAATGTGTATGTATCTGTATATATATACATATATTAGACAAATTAACCTAAAGAATATAAACATATCATCTTAGGGCAGTGAGATAAGAGGTTATATTTTTATTCTTATCTCTTTTTGCTTAAAGTATTTACCTTGCAAGCAGAAAAATCACCACATTTTAAAATTATGTCATCTTTAAAATGGAAACATAAAAACAATAGGGAGAGGACTGCTCTGTTTTGCTTTGCTTTTCAATCAACATAGTAGTAGGAAGCACATTAATAGAAGGATCTTAGAAAGAACCTGGCAGCCTTATGTTAGCCTGAGAACCAGAGAGCAAAGGCAATATTAAATAATTCTCATGGTTATCTTAATTTCCACTTGTAGTAAGTCAAGGAGAATTATTCTTTCAACGGAGACCAATGCAACAACATACTTTAATTTGCTTGCTTAAAATATAAGGCCCATTATTCATTAAGATTCCATTAAAATAAAGTCTATATACATCTATTCTGAGATTTAGTCCTCTTAGAGCCAGAAATAGTCCACTACTATAATTGTGTGGAAGCAGTTATTTCACCATCATATGGAGAATAGCATTAACAAACTGTATCATATGTGAAAGACTGTCTCTGAGAGGAGATAAATGAAATTGAGGGCAGGTATTGGAGTCCTTATCAGTTTATTAATGAACTAGCAAATTTTCTGTATAATAGATAACACCACAGGGCCAACCCAGCTAACGCCAGCAATGATACTATTGTATGTGGAGCAAAAGAGCTCCTATAGTCATGCTCTCAGATACACCATGAAAAAGAAAGCCCTGAATAATGTGAATTTTAATGTTGGCTTTGAAAAGATTTTTCTATAGGATAATCTAGGTCAGCAAGAAACCTTTACAGATTTGCTAATATTAAAGGTCTATAGAAGGAAATTGCTTATTTTTTTTAAAGGCTGCACAACTTGTATTCTCTTGATTTTACAAAGCAGACAACATACCATTCATGGCCTCATATTTATCTTTAATATGTGGCTATTCAGGAATAAGGTAGTTCAAATGGGTTTTTCATTTGCTGGGTTAAAAATAAAATCTTGTCAAACTCAGCAGAGAATTAACAGAGCTCTGGGTAAGATTGGTTTTGCATTACAGGTGGATTTAACATCCCAATTTCTTGAGTCAGATCCAAATGCTTCTCAGTTCTTCTTCTCCCCCTACAGCAGTTAGGATAAAATTCTTGGCTTTGCTTAAGATGAGAAATAATACATCAGTATTTGATGCTGGGTTTCAATGAGGAATACTGAGGCAAAATCATGTCTCCATAATTCCCAGTGTTATAAAGAACGTTGAAATATCTGGACAATGGATACTCCTAGAAATTACCTTGGGCAACAAAAGGAAGATATGTCCAAGTGTTCAGTGAAGACCCTTTGAGATGGTTTTAAAACATGTGTACAACTTTTTTGGCACTCCTCCCTTGAGAGATGGGGTCTATGTCCCCTCCCTCTGAATCTGAACTAGTCTTAGTGGCTTGTTTATCACCCCAAGAAGGCAGGGGAAGGGATGCTGCATAATTCTGAGGCTAGGTCAGAAAAGGCCATTAGCTTCCTCTTAACTCTCTTGGGAAGCTCACTCTGGAGAAAGCCAAGTGCTGTGTAAGAAACCTGACTACACTGAGACCACCATGCTGGAGATGCCCTGGGTAGGCAGACAGTACACAGCCTTGCTGAGCTCCCAGTCAACAGTCAGCCATGTGAGTGAGTCATCTTAGATGCCCTGCCCAGTCAAGCCTCCAGATTTCTGTAGCTTCAGCCAACACCTGACTGTAAGCACATGAGACCCCAAATGTAACACCAACTAAGCTCTTCCCTATTTCTTGACCCACTCAATGATGAGCAAAATCAATTGGTTATATTAACCTCTGCAGTTTTGAGGCAATTTGTTACTCTTTAACTCGAATTATGAAAAAAATAGACATAGTGCTTCAGCCTTTTAATGTCTATAAAATCAAGATCAGCAACCTACCTTTACTCCTTTAAAAGCCTTTGGTATCTTTCCAATCTGCTCTGATAATTCTGGTTCTCAATAGTCCATTGATACTAAAATCTAGAATTTAGATTGGGCTAGAAAAGATTGGGCTGAAATGCCAATAACTTCAAGAACAATAGTTGGTCTCTTTACCAGTCAATACAATTGATTATTCATGAAAGCTGAACAAATGCCACTTTAAGGAGAAATCAGCACAGAAGATGCCATCATTCAAGACACGCTCAAAGGTCTGAGAATATTGACTACATAGAATACCTCACTTGAGGACAGAAATTATGCTCATGTCTGTTCTTATCCCTAAACATTTTTCATTCTCTACCTATATTATTCAAGGTCAGAATGAAATCTTGGGTGGTTTTTTTTTTTGGTATTGTCCCCAAAGCACAACCATTTTTAAGGGTAATAACCCAGGCACATCTAGAGACAGCAGGGTTTATGATAAAACTTAATTAATGGTCCAGCTTCATCCATGTAACTGATTGTTATAGAACATTTAAAGCCCCAAACCTAAATTTATCTGGCATAAATGTGGGATGCTTAGATAGATTCAGTGAGCTTCGGTTCTCACTTGATTTGCCAATGAAGCTAAGGACTTCCCAAGATGGGTGAGCATTTTCAAATGATAAATGACAAAGCACCTTGACCGCATCCATTAGTTAACCTCCACATGGCATTACGGATGAACTCAGGCAAAACAGACTGACTGAATTTTATAGTTCTGGGTCCAGTTCACTCATGACACTTGTCTCATCATAATGATAAATTCTCAAGTAGATAAGAAGGGGAGCCATACCTGTACCTTGGCTAAGGAGTGATTTTAAGAATCTTTCCTGAGTTGTAATATTCTATATGAATAATGCACTGCTTTAAAAATGTTCTGTTGCAAAGAAAATTCAAATTTCTTTCTTACAGACATTTTAATGATTTTCAATCATCCAACATCTCCTTAGATCACTTTGTATATGAAACTAAGTTCAACTTACTGGTTAAGGAGGTTATTCAAAATTATTTAAAAGAAGTTAATCAAATGTATAAATTAGTTAAGGTAGTTGGAGATTTTCAAATAAGCCCTATATGATGTCTATTACATGCTCGTTGCCCTTAAATAAGTCAGTTATTGAGTGCCTACTGTATGCCCATGATGGTTGATGAAAGATGGATAGCTACTATGCTTTCCTGATCAGCATCCATTTCCCATTATTCTGGCAAGGGAACCCTTGTTTTCACTGGGGAGAAATTATCTATAATCCCTACATTTTGTGTGAGGTAGACCCATACCAACCCCCATTTCCAAGTATGGGCACATATTCCATGTTTTGCCAATCAGAACATTTTAGGAAGGGGGTGAGGGAATTGCAAGTGGTAGGTAATGAATAAGCAGGTCATTAAAAGGGCTGGACTCCAGTGAGCACAGAATGAATTCCATGGAGTATGGAATTCAGGAGAGGAAATGGGAAACGGTGAGGAATAGGGGCCTCAATGCCTACTGAGGAATTTGGAATTTTTCCTGGGAGCCTTCTGAGGGCTTTAGGCAGGGAAAATATGAGATCACATTTGTGTTTTTATGAAGTAACTCAGTCTGCATTGTGGAAAATGGGTTTTAGAGGCCTAAGATGGAATCAGGGAAACAAGTGGGAAGATTGCTTGGAAATCTCAGCATGTGATAATTATGTCCTGAACCAAGGTTGTGGTGATGGGTGGAAGAGAAGAAATTTAACAAGGTAAAAGCTGATTGCTGATTGACTGAGGAGAGGAGGAGGAAGGAGGAAGAGGGAGACTTGGGCTGCCCATGTGCAAACCCTGTATTATGTTGCAAACATGTTGGGGTAGGGCTCATGTCTGGTTCATTTCAGTATCTCTCACTTAGGAGGAAGGCTTATTTAAATTAAAAGAGTGTGATGGTTAAGAGCCTGGATTCCGAAGCCAAATGTTTGAGTCCCAGCTCTGCCACTTACTGTGTGATTTGGCTATACCAGGCCCTTGGTGCCTCAGTTTCCTCATCTGCAAAATGGAGAAAATACCTGGACCTACCTCACACAGTTGTTGTGAGTACTAAATGAGCTATTCCATGTATAATACCTAGGATAGTTCTGGAACATCTCAAGAACTATGGAAGTGTTAGCTACTATTACTAATCTATAATAGCATAATATGCTAATTAGACCGGATGACCTTCTGGACGACCTTCCGGACTAAGCCACAGCACCGCAGGGGATGAGGCAGAGGCAGCCGCGGCAGTGGCAGGAGCCAAGCCCCTTGCACAAATTTTGTGCATCAGGCCTCTAATATAATATATTCTCAATAAATATTACAATAATCAATTAGCATTTTTCCCCAAACACATATCCCACAGGGACCTTAAAAATGTCTTTTTGGCATCATATATCTTAGTTATCTGCTCCTTGGTGCTGACAATAAGAAGGGTTACAAGCTATTTTCTGGTGTTAGTTTGTTGCCTTGTTTGTTAATCCTCAGTCAAAGATATTTTTCCCATTGATTTCTAGAGAGAATGGAAAGGAGGGAGGGAGAGGGAGAGAGAAAGAGAGAGAGACACATCTGTTGGTTGCCTCCTGAATACTCCCTGACTGGGCCTGGGAATCGAACCTGCAACCCAGGCACATGCCCTTGACTGGGAACCACCCATGACCCTTAGGTGCTCAGGCTGACACTCTAACCACTTAACCACACCAGCCAGGGAAACTACTTTTTGTTTTTAATAAAAGTATATTATAACAATTTTTTAACAAGAAAAAAACTGACAGAATTAAAAATAAGTATTAACAAGCCAGAGTCAAATTGGGAAAAGCAGGGTGCCGGAAGGCAAACACTGAAGTATATGCTATTTAATATCTTTATTAATGATCTGAAGCACAAAGTAAATTGTACATTATTCTGCAGAAAATCATAAAGAGTGAAAAATAGACCAACGGAATAATCTAGAGACCTTGGAGAGGCACGCAAGTTTAAGTGTGATGAGTTTAATTTACAAGAACATAAAACAATTCACTTAAGGAAAAATACTATGAAACATAGTCATAAACTGAGAATTCTCCTGAAGACCAAAAGGCTTAAGAGGATTTGGGGGTGAAAGTCAATAAAAAATTCACAGGAGCTTATAATGTGCTGCCAGTAGCAAAAAGGGGGGGGTGTGAATATTCTAGAGGAGGAGCAATATGAAATTACTGGTATTGAGAGCAGAATTATACATGCAGTAACCTAGGTTATTCCAAGTTACCCCATGATTTTCCAATTTCTCCTTTAGAAAAGCATCTAGCAATACATCCCTCACTATAAAAATGTATACCTTCATCTCTGTACCCCCAAAATAGCAAGGAAACATGAGAAATAAACCTGAGCAAATGGAAATAAACAGGTCTCTTTTCACAGTGGAAAAAGGCTCCCTAATAAAAACTATCTTTTAGTTTAAGGAATTTGGGTGAACAGTGACAGCACAGTTACTAGTAGAAGCTAGCTAGCTTTTAAAAAGATGATGGCTACCACAGGCATCAGGCTTTGCCATAGTTATCTGTAAGGGAACATTGAGGAAAAATACATTTCAATCACTCATTTACTCTTTCAGCAAAATTTATTGAGAAGTAATATAAATAATAATGAAGCTAGGTGTCGTACAATGCCTAAAGACACAAAAACGAATGAGAATAATTCTCCTGTAAGAAAGAGGCCCTTAAGCTGATGATTGTAAACCCAGGGATGGATGTACATACAGACAAGAACCCCGAGGATGAAAACTCGGACCTCAAGGCAGGGAGAGCTAAGGCTGGAGATGCCCTAAGCAGTTTGTGAGGCTGGAGCATCAGGTTCAGGCTGAGAGAGGTGAGAAGTGACACCACAAATCACCAGGTTCTTAAGGAGTCACTGAAGAGTGTTAAGCCAGGAAAGATAAGAGTCAGTTTAAGGCTTTGTTTTATTTTAATCCTCACCTGAGGACATGCTTACAGAGAAGAAGGGAGGGAGGGAGAGAGGGAGAATCAGTTGCCTCTCATAGGTGCCCCAAGCAGGGATCAAACCTGTGACCTAGGTATGTGCTTTGACCAGGAATTGAACCAGCAATCCTTTGGTGCACAGGACAACGCTCAATCAACTGAGCCATTCCAACCGGGCTTAAGGTTTTAGCAGTGGTTCTCAACCTTCCTAATGCCGTGACCCTTTAATGCAGTTCCTCATGTTGTGGTGACCCCCAACCATAAAATTATTTTCGTTGCTACTTCATAACTGTAATTTTGCTACTGTTTGAATCGTAATGTAAATATCTGATATGCTATATGTGTTTTCCGATGGTCGCGACCCACAGGTTGAGAACCGCTGTTTTATGGGCATCACTCTGGCAACCAGCGTGGAGATTAAATTTGAGAGAAACCAATTGGGAGATGACTGACATCTAAGCGTCCAGGTGTAGAGTGTCTTAAGTAACATCTGATGTTTTTACTGGGCTGCCTCCATGAGTGGCCTCCTGCCTTTGAAAAGCGCACTTGGATTTCACTTGGGGCAGACCCTTTCCCAATGTCTTCAGGCTTGATGGAAAGATGTGGGCAGGAGACTGGGGCTAGACTAACCATACTCAGCCTTTCTCCCTGGATTTGAATCATGAGCCAAAGGACAAACAGACTGGAAACAAATTCATTCTTTATCCCTATGGCAGTGTCCTTGGGGATCTCACCACTCCCTGTCCCCTGCATCCTCTGAACCCCCTATTACCCTTCTACAGCCCAGCTTGCCCCTCACGAGGCTTCACTTTCCCCCTGGAGTCTGAGATTCCATCCTCCCCTTTTTTGGCTTAAATTAGCCAAATTCCCATTCTGTTACTTGTAACTAAAGAAGTCAAACTAATAAAGGTCTGAGAAATAGTAAGAAGTTAAAATAACTAGGGCATAGTTTCTATGGTTCAAACTATTTTTTTATTAAGAAATATTGTGTGTATATATATATATATATATATATATATATATATATAATGTTTCTGAACAAGAATGTACCAAATTGCAAATATTAAAACGTTCTAAAACTGGCACAAAAAATTAACAATCATTTGTAACTACTTCAAGTGAATCATTCCAAAAAATTATTTGTGAAATTATTGTTTTTAAGGCACAATTTAATTTTCAAAGATACTGGGTTTCCGCAACTGGCGTTTGAAGATGTTTAAAGCTCAGCTTCAAATCCCTTAAAAACATAACGAAGAGGCGTGTAAAATCAAGTCATGACATCAGGAAAACTATTGAAAGGAGGGCTCCCAAGCATTTTCCCTTAGGGGGAAAGGGTGGAGTCCTTAAAATGATTTTTTCCATTAGGTATAGCAATGAAATCAATTTGAAATTATTGAGCAGCCCACATTACAGCACAGAGGAATTTTGTTCTGGAAGTCTTACTTAAATTACTGACATCAGATATTTGAAAATGAATGACTATGAAATCTGCCTTCAGGTAAGATACCATGTATGCAATTATTCTTTCAATTTCAACTAGAGAGACATGCTTTTTAAAGCTTAATATGAAAGATGTTTTCTTAAAATTACATTACCCATTGTACATATAATTATACAATCATGGACACAGGGCCTTCTCTTTTTCTAATAATTGAGGGTTATAAACTGAGGGCTACTCCCATCCTAGAGTTAAGTATCAGCAAGATACATAATATCAGGTCATACTCCTGTTCAAAATCTTTAAGGATTCACCATTTCTCTTAGAATGAGTCCAATTATTTTCATTGCTACTTTATATGTAACTTTCAGGAACATCCGTCATCAACTCGCAAGTTCTTTCAAGTTTCAAGCTGAGATGCTGACAAAAATGTGCTCAGTCTTCTCTACTCTTTCGTCCTTGTGTATCTTTCTCCCACTGCCACCATTTCTGTCCCTCTGCCTGTCTGTCCAAATCCGAACGGTGCTTAAAGATCACCTGAGTTTATCACCTCTACAAAGACCACTGCAGCCACCCAGACCACCCTCTTTCATGCTCCTCCTACCAGCAATCGGCATTGATGAAACATCATTTTGTGTCATTACTTTTCTTGGTATATGTTCACCTACCATTTCCATGACTAGGGCATTCATCCTTCCATCCAATATCCCCTGAATTCCTACTATGTGCAGACGTGATTCTCCGTAGAGAGAACTGAATAGTGAGCAAATCAGACATAGATATGGTCTAGTTGGGGAGGAGGATGGGAACTGATCTTTTTGTTAATCAAATAATCATACAGTTTAGAATGAAATCATTGTGTCCATTAAGATAGCTCCAGCTTCTAGTAATAGAAAATCTTCACCTCAAAATGGCAGAAAGAGTATAGGCATTTGCCCCTCTCCCAGGAAGTCCGGCAGTAAGGTGAGACTTGCTTGCAGGTGTCTCAGTGCTGCCGACCACTTCCTGTGGTCTCTGTCCTCAGGCTGGTGGCAGGGTGGCTGGAGCTGTTCCAGGCACTCCTCTTAGTCACCAGAGGCAGAAAATGGACTGTTTCCTTCTGAATCCTCATCTCCACAGCAAGAAATACCATCCCCACAGCCACCTGGCACACATCCCTTTTCATTTCATTGGCCCAACCCCTAACCAGTCATTGGCAAGGAGATTTACTGTGAGATGGAAATAAGGTCATCCTCTCCTAAGTCACATAGGGAGGGGCAGACACCTGAACAACATGCAGGTTGTGTTACTAAAGAAAAAGGTGCGCATGAATGATGGGTAGGCAACTAGCTGTGCCTAATGCAACTAACTACTAACTACTGACTGGGTGTTATGAAGGGAGAAAACACAATTCCATGACAGTATGTAACACAGGAAGAGGACATAAAGTGCAGTACGGTGGGGAGAGGCGGTCAGATTCACGGGATATTTAGGAGGTAAGAGCGACAGGCCCTGATGACGAGTTGGACAGAGTCCTGAGGAGGACAGCAGCATCAGCAATGACCTCCAGTGTTCTGGCTTGCATCTGCCTTGAATAAGTCAGACAGATGCTGGGGCCATTTCCCAAGCTAAGAAATATTTGAAGGAGACTAAGTTTAGAAGGAAATGAAATCATAATCCCAGGTCAGTGCCTGTGTTTCTTTAGCCTTTGAGACAGCCAAGAAGCAATATCCATGGAGCAGTTGGCTATTTGGGTCTGGAGCGAGAGGAGTGATCTGGGCTGAACATGTAAATTTGTGAAAGCTACTTATAAGAGGTCACTGAAGCCATGGGCATGGATGCAATGTTCCTAGACAGAAAGTAAAGACTGAGAAAAGGAGAGGAGTTAAGGAACTCCACCATGTAGTGGTTAAAGATAAAAGCTGAAAGGAGGCTAGAGAAGGAGTTGCCAGAAGGTAGTAGTATATGCCCTATACATTGCAAGCATATTATATCATACTTCATATTCCCTGATTGGCTATAATTAGTCTTTCCATTTAAACTCCATTAATTAATTATAATCACAATTAGCACCTTCTAAAATTACCATTATTCTCACATGATCTCCAACATACAATTTAGCACTTCATTTTACTGCAACTATTTAGAATTGCACATCTATTGTATACTTTTGTTTGGGTCCCTATTGGCAATGACCAGTTCTTGTATTTCCTTTGTTCTCAAGATCATAGCACAATATTCTTCCCACAGTAGTCAGTCATTCAGCAGATAAGTACATTGATCCTGACAGTCCCCATTCATTTATTATATCCTTAATTCTAGACTATGGAATAGGCTTACTGTTCTTGTATTGAGTTGAGTTCTAGGCCTAACCTTATGCTGCAGTAAAAAGAACTAAGTTGAGGAACCAACCAGACTATTTCTAATCCATACCTATTATGTTCCAAAGGTCAAAATTATCAAAAGACATTTTTTACTAACTATTCCTTTGCCATTTAATCTGCAGCTCCTAATTATTTTTCTAATAGAATGGTTAATAATTCACAAAGTACAAAAATGAAGATTGTGACTTTGAAGAAACATGCCCCCCTCCCTATTTTAACTAGATATGAATTGCTAATAACATCAGACTGCTGTCAATCAAGCGATACCATTCTAATTTTATGCTACTAAAATGCATTAGGATTCATTTATTCTCTGTCCCTTTAATGGCCAACATTTCAAATTAATTTTAGAAACTCAATGGATAATGACTGTAGGCTCCCACTTCTAAGAAGTTGGGACTTAAACACAACCTGTAGTCATCCAGTGGACATCTGTCCTCTTGGCATTTACAGTAGAGACATATCCAAAGCAATTGTCATATGAGCCTGTAGAATCATTTCAAGAGGCAAGTAAACCCCTATCCAAATGGGCAACATAAAATATCACTGCCTGAATATTAAGAGGGAAGTATTTTCACATCCATCAACAGGAAAACAAAGGCATGGTCCCTAGTGAAGAAGTTGGTGACCACCAACAGCAAGTCTTGCCATGAAAGACCAGAAATTCCAGAATTCTCCCCACACCTGCCAGAATTTCATGTCAACATCTGTGACATTTCAATGGAAAACAAAAAACAAAAAACAAAAAAACACGGCCCACACTTATTTGTGAAGACCCCAAAACAAAGGAGCTGGGTGTGTTATAAGGTGCATTGAACCAACCTATACAATTTACCTGCTTTGTATACTAAAGCTCTGTGCCAAACAAACCGTCAGTTAGGCTGTCACTCAATCCCCAAACCCATATTGAGAAACTTCTGCAAGTCCATGTGGAGAGGAGGCGAAGCTGCAGAAGCAAGCTGCCCAATCTGGTGCCTTTCATTAAATTCTAAAGTCACTTGTCTTTGTCTCTGTATTAAAAGAAATGATTTCACATCCAGTCTCTCCTTTAGAAAGTGACAGAACTCAACCATTCAATATTTATTACTTCTTTTTGGCAATCCCATTTAGCTAATGGAAAATCAGGTACATTCATATATAATTATTAGAGATTGAAAAATTATAAAATGTCCAACTTTTCTTTCTATGGCACTCACATACTCCCAGGTTTTACTTTACGGATGTGAAATTAACACAGGCAGCTGCGACATGTCAATAAACCTCCTATAACTGACAAGTTTGCAGTTTGCTGTATCTACGTGAAGTGGGATAAATAGCCAGTTAGAACTTCTTTATTATTTTTAACTCTACCATACATTGTTCACCAAAGCTATGCACCTACTAACCACAAATTTACCCAATGTAAGGAGAGTTTTACAGCGGTTCTCAACCTGTGGGTCGCGACCCCTTTGGCAGTCGAACGACCCTTTCACAGGGGTCGCCTAAGACCATTCTGCATATCAGATATTTACATGACGATTCATAACAGTAGCAACATTACAGTTATGAAGTAGCAATGAAAATAATTTTATGGTTGGGTCACAACATGAGGAACTGTATTTAAAGGGCCAGAGGTTGAGAACAACTGGTTTAGGAGGATGGCCCGAAGTGGGGAACCACACACCACTTCTACACTTTTTGGATATACTAGTAGCCACCAAAAGGTAGTGATTGGGAGAGAGGTCTGCATTGATGGTTGGGCTCATTCTGGCATCATCTAAGGCAGTGGTTCTCAACCTTCTGGTCCTTTAAATACAGTTCTTCATGTTATGCCCCAACCATAAAATTATTTTCGTTGCTACTTCATAACTGTAATGTTGCTACTGTTATGAATCGTAATGTACATATCTGATATGCAGGATGGTCTTGGGCGACCCCTGTGAAAGGGTCGTTCAACCGCCAAAGGGGTCTCGACCCACAGCTTGAGAACCGCTCATCTAAGGGTCACTATGTAACTTACAGCCATTGGCCTCATGCATCTGAGCCTCACTTCTTGATCTGGAAGATGGAAATAATATTAGTACGAAGGCTGGGAGTGGGGAGTAGAATGTGGTAAATGAGGCACTAGCCTAAGAGCAAAATTTAAGAGTGTGCCAAAAACTCAGTAGTCAAGATAAATCAGACTTTAATGCTCTATTTTAGGAAATCAAGTTGGCAATCGACATGTATTTTTATAAAGTTTTATTGAAACCAGAGTTTCCAGTTAGGCAAACAGAGTGAATGAGGCAGAGTCATGCAAGTACGGGTTGGTTCTCTCTTTATTTAAAATGCTGATATTTGTTTAGCACAGTGTTTTGCATTAATTTTAGGTTTTGAAAGTATTGTATTAAAATATTACTTATCTTGATTACTGAAATTTTGGCACTCATTCACCTTACGCTATCCTGGCCCCAACTCTCACTATACCTACCTTATTGGGAAGATTAAATGAGACAATGATCTAGATATTGGCCACTGGCCACTCTGCCTCCTCAGTCTATTCACCCTCATTCCGCATTTCTTGGTCCACCTCAGCTGCAGGGCACGATCCCCCTACATGCTGACAGGTCCTGCCTCCTGTGCCCGGCCTCTCTACTTCTCTGTCAGTAGTTTTCTCCCACACAGAGAAGCTTCCACAGCCTTGGGCAAGGCATTCAGAAATGCTAGGAATTTAACATCCTGGGGGGAACCCCAAACATGCAGATAGTAGTTGATGAATAAATATGCCCAGTCACCACATGGAGCTTTCTTCCCAAAGGCTGTTAGCAAGCAGAGACATGGTGACATAGGGTTTGGTAAAGGAGGCACTCCTTTCAGGAGCAAAGAAGTGACAAAGAACTCAGCATCGAGATTGTCAATGTAAAAAACCTGTAGAGAATTCTTATGAGATTATGTGAGCCAAACTGACAACAATTGCCAGGAAGCAAAACCTCAATGCATTGAGAAAATGCTCTGGTAAATGGCAGTTTTGCACCTTATTTTATATATCAGAATTAAAGGAGAAGAAATAAGGGGTTAGGGAGGAGGGGGGGCGGTTAATGGGGTCAAAAGGGGGACATTTGTAATACTTTCAACAATAAAGATAAATTTTTAAAAAAAGACATAAGGGGGTTACATGAAATCCATTGGTGGTAGATTAGGGAGGTGGGAGAAAGCAAAGTGGGGAAATCTCTGGAATTGGACAAAGAGTAAACTGGAGAGGCACACATTTCTTTTACATTGGTGGGTACAGAATAGTTAATAATGAGCATTTACAGCACATAGAAATGGTTCTGTGGTCTTGTGTTCAAATGTGCCCTGATGGGTCTGTGAAAAGGGGGCTACTCTGACATTCCAAAGGAATGTTATCGTAGATGCAAAAAGATAACAGACAAGCCCAGCCAGTGTGGCTCAGTGGTTGAGCGAGCTATAAACCAGGAGGTCACAGTTCAATTCTTGGTCAGGGCATATGCTCGGATTGCGGGCTTGATTCCCAGTGTGGGACATGCAGGAAGCAGCCAATCAATGATTCTCTTTCATCATTGATGTTTCTATCTCTTTCTCCCTCTTCCTTCCTCTCTGAAATCAATAAAAATATATATATTTTAAAGATAACAGACAGGCTAAGTTAAAGTCAAGATTAACCTTTGTCAAGGAAGATACTAGCCTAGGACAGGAATACCCATCATGACTCCCCTCTAGTTAGGAAGTTTGGTCTATGTGGTTACATGTGGTCTCTGAGTTTGTAAGTTGGCCATGCAGGCCTCCCCTTAAGCTTGTCAAGCTTACTATGCGGCCCCTTTATTCATCCACAAGATAAATGTTGTCTTAAACCAATGCTTAAAATATAATCAATGGGAAAGTTGAAAAATAGAAACTAAGATTGCTTGATTTGAGGAAAGTGAGTCTTAAGCTCCACATAATATCATCTCCAGCCTGAAAGTGGAGATAGAAACTTAGAGTTTCATAATTTATTTTAACAGAAGAAGGTGGCGGGAAGAAACAATGAGGAAAATGTTCTTCTTATGTGAAATGAAGTTCCCACTTGCCAGGATCTCTTCATTTTCTACTCCTAGCATCATAACCCTTTTCCTTACCAACAGATTACTCATTACATATGAAAAGTATGACTACAATGTTATTGCAAAACAGACAATGAGGTATAACTGAACACATTTGGCACAAAACACATTTTTCCCTATAGTCAAAAATCATTTTTTACTTCCTTATTAATAGAGAAAAACAAATTCAAATATGTAAAGCAAACAAAGGATCTCTATGTGTTTTAATTAATTAGTTTCTACAATTCAACCCAATTTTTAAAGAGAAGCCAACTCGAGTCTGTAAGAGCACCAATGAGATGCCTAGTTCAGTGTCTGTTGGAAGAGCTATCTCTTTTCTTGTTTGTACTCAATGTCTTAAGACTTCAAAAATGTAAACCTAAGATTTTCTTTCCATAATCCTTCACTGCAGCACAGAATGCTACTATCTCCCTTGTTCTTGCCAGTTTACCTCCCTCCTTCATTGAGCCAAGTGCTGAGGAAAATCCGTGCTTTTGCTGCCAATGGGGATTGGAAAGGCTGTCTGCTACAGAGACGCATGGGCCCGGCAGTTTGTTTTGTATTTAGCGCCAAGGCTTTCATAAAAAGCATGTTATCCTAAAATAAATAATCCCGCAGGGCTGGGAATGTAAAGTGTATCTTTGCTCTGTCAAAAGTGTGTTGCTTCTTGATCTTCATGCCATTGCCTCAGAGAACCTATATTCAGGCCAGCAGCACCTCCCTGGGTTGTTTCTGTTCAACCTGGGACAATCTTCCTGGCTCCTCCACCTGCTTTTCACCACGGCTGCCTCCGCCATTAGAACACATACCAGCCAGCATTGCTTTCAACTCTATCCAGAGCCACCAGTCAAGCAGATATTAGCTGCATCCTATTTGCCCCTAAAATCTGAAGACCATTCTGAGAAGAGCCCACGCAGAAAATACTGGTGAAAGTCAATAACAAATAAGAGTAGTCAGGATGGCCCACTCATTCAGCAAGACTCTGGTAACCTTCCTGAACATAAATGCAGGCTCAAAGGGAGTATTTTTTTTTTCTCCAAGTAAATTTCAAAGTATTTTGTTGAAACTCCATGCACCGCTCAATAAGAAATTAAAAGATGAGCAAGATTTTTTTTCCTCAGCAAATGTCATAACCCATTAAGCTATATTGATTTAATATAAAATGAATCCTATTATAATGTTAAACATAAAAGTACATAATTTTTGCCCTGGCCAGTTTTCTCAGTGGTTAGAATGTTGGCCCATGGACTGAAGGGTCACAGGTTCGATTCCCGGTAAAGGGCAGGTACCTGAGCTGCAGGTTCGTTCCCGGCCCAGTCGGGGCACATGTGGGAGGTAACCAATCGATGTGTCTCTCTCACATCAATGTTTCTCTCTCTCTCTCCCCCACTGCCTTCCACTATCTCTAAAAATCAATGGGAAAATATCCTCACTCCTCAAGTGAGGATAAAAAAAATACATAATTTTTAAGGAGTTAAACAATATATTAGTCTAAGTGCCAATCACACTGTAAAACCCAAGTGGGTGGGTGTTGGATTGTTAAAAATGTGTAGAAGTTCAAGAAGCTTACTTGAGAACAAATGTCCCCTCTAAAAAAATATTAAGCATTTATGCACCTTGAAATGCAAGCCATTCCAATGGTGGTTTTAAATTGTTTGTGGAGAAGACAGTTGGAAAATTAGTCTGAAAAGCAAGTGATAGATTAGTGTTATTAGAATAAAATCTGAAATACAAGAAATTGGCCAGAAATTCAATTTTAGAAAATTGCATCAACATGATTATATTAAAAAACTTGTGCTTAGCTTTTGTGCTTCAAAATTATAATTTTCTTTTCAACATTCCCAAAGTCTCTTGTGAATAGTTTTCAAAATATAGGTTGGGGCAAAAGCAGGTTTACAGTTGTGAGTACACGAAGCACAGAGTTTATTCCTGTATTATTACTTATTAATTTTTGTATCATTTTCCATAAGAACAACTGTAAACCTACATTTGCCCAACCCTGTATATTAAGGGATGGATTAACCAGGTAGCTTCAGGAGACACATTCTGGTTAATCTAACTTGCTTCAACCCTTGTTCTTGAAATTCTTTCTTGAATGCCTTTTTAAGGGAAGTGTACTGAACTTCATCTTCCCTTGAGAATCCGTCATCTTGGATGATTGAGCATCCCACACAGCTCTGAAACCAAAGCAAAAATTCAATTGCATGGGTGCAGATAAGAGGCCCTATTTGGGGAAGAGGGGTGGAATACAAGCCACACTCATGCCTCATCTCCTCCCTTGACCAACTGACATATAAAAAGCCTGTCTAACCAAGTTGGGATCAGACTTTAAAAAGGTGGTGGTGGAGCCCTGGCCACTGTTGCTCAGTGGTTAGAGCATTGGCCAACTCACCAAAGAGTCACAGGTTCGATTCCCAGTCAAGGGCAAATACCTGGGTTGCAGATTCATTCCCCAGCCCAGTTGGGGCATGTGTGGGAGGCAACTAATTGATGTGTCTCTCTCACATCGATGTTCTTCTCTCTCTTTCTTTCTCTCCCTCTTCCCGCCTCCCCCACCTTCTACTCTATCTAAAAGCAATGGGGAAAAAAAATCCTCGGGTGAGGATTAAAAACAAAAAAGATGGGGGTGGGTGTGGAGGTGTATTAGTCAGGGTTCTCCAGAGAAACTGACTGTAGAGAGAGATTTGTTCTAAGAAATTGGCTCCCAAGATTTGGGGGGCAGGCAAGTACAAAATCTGAGGCTAAGCAGGCATGACCCAGGGAAGAGGTCGTGTTGCAGCTTGACTCTGATGGGGGCCAACAGTTTTGCCTTTTGGGATTCTGATATTTAAGCTGGTTATTAAGAAACAGATTCAGGAAGAAACTTTGGCCCTCTCCCTTTCCTGCTTAGGAGATTCGGAGGGAAACACCTATTTCAGGAAGGAACTCTGAGGATGTTCGCCCCAGCAGCCTAATTTGAATTGAGTCTGGTGAATGGGAGGGCGTCTAGCAGGGACCTGTTTACTCGATTACCCCTGTGTCTCATTGCTTCTGGGTTGCCTAGCAAAAGTTTACCAGCCATGCATGTCACATTCTTCCTCAACTGCCTGTAAATTGCCTACTGCCTTTGAAATCCTATTAGTGCCCCACCTTCTCCTTTGTCCAAAATAACATACCCAATTTTCCCTCACAGTCTTTGGAATTTTCATGCTTATGTGCACATGTATTAAAATTTTATTTTCTCCTATTAACCTGCCTCTGTTAATTTGATTATTAGCCCGGCCTGAAGAATTTAGAAGGTGGGAGGAAAAACATAATGTTTCACACACGCACACACACACACACATACACACACTCCGGTCTGAAGGCAGTTTGGAGGCAAAATTCCCTTTGAGGTCAGTCTTTTTTCTTAAGACCGTCAACCAACTGGGTCCTGCCTGTTCACATTTTGGAGGGTAGTCTTCTTCACCCAACATCTGCTAATGTTAATCTCATCTTTAAAAAAAAAACACAAAAAAACCTTCACAACAACATTTAGATTAGCATTTGACTAAATATCTGGGTACTGTGGCCTAGCCAAGTTGATACATAAAATTAACCATCACAGGTGGGGTGGGGCATTTTTGAAGAAGTCACAAAATATTCATTAGGGCAATTAAAAATACATGGAAGAGCGATAAAGGGCAAACATATCTGCCTTGCCTTAACACGTGAAGGGACCAAAGTCTTGCCACCTTGAAGCTGCCTTTTGGAATACTGACTTTCAGCAAGCGACCAAGAAGCAAAAGACTCAGAAAGAACCTTTGACCCTCCCCCTTTCCTGCTCAAGAGATTCAGATAGAAAAACCTGCTTCAGGAAGGAGATCTGAGGATGTTCACCTTAGCATAATTGAATTAGGAATGGTAAATAGGAGGGCTTTGGGCACTGGCCTTTTAGCTGGGTATTCCTTGTGCCCCATGGGTTTCTGAGTTGCCTAGCAAGGGTTTGCCAGCCATGTGTGTTCTGTTCTTCCTCAACTATCTATAAATAGCCTATTCTACTTCTAAAATCTAATTCCCATTTCCCCTTTTCTCCTTTGTCCAAAATGTCATATATACCTAATGTTGTCTCACTGTCTTTGGAATGTTCATGTATATGTGAATTCCCCATGTAATTTGATTTTCTCCTGTTTATTGTCTCTGTTAATTTGATTTTTAGCCCAGCTAGAAGAACTTAGAAGGTAGGAGGAAAAGGATTAATTTTTTTTAGCCCCTACACATGTCAAGGCAAGAGGCAAGGGCATAAAGATTAATATTATGCATATTAGCTTAGGTCATTATTCTTTTAGTCAGATAGTTGAAATATCTCCTTATGTGCCCCAAAGCATCAGGTCCACATTCAATGTTCTAACTCCCATAGCTTTGCTCTGGGAACCTTGTGAAATGTCTAGAAGGTGGTAGAAAGGTATCTGAATGGATAATAATAGCTAATAATGATTGAGCACTAGACATTTTCCATGCATTAACTTATTTCATTCTCCTAGCAAGCCTCTGATGTAGATAGTAATATATCATCATTTCATAGACGAGGAAACTGAGGACCAGAGAGGTAAAGTGGCCAGTCTACGATCACCCAAAAAGGAAGAGGCAGAATAGTGACTCCTAGTCAGGTCCATAGAATCCTGAAGCCCACATTCATACACACTGTGATACATTGCATCTCTGTTTTCCTTCATTAATTCTCAAGCCCGTATCTATTGTGTGCTGCAAATAAATTGTGCTATTTAGGGCACAAACACATAGGAAATGACAAGCTGAGGATTGTTGCTGGTCTGCTCCCTACCTCTCTCTCTTCTGCTTTTCCACTTAACAAACCCACCTAAGCCATCTACTGCATGCCAATTATATTAAGTCATTTCCTTATACTGCATATTTCCTTGAATAGTTACTTAAAATAAAATAACCATTCAAGCACAGAAAGGCAATGTAGGTATAAACAGCCCAAGCAGGCAATATTGACCAAATGGGCTAAATGTAACATATCTGATACGGGATACTGTACATGGAAAGGTATAAAAATTATAATCACAAAAATCTTCTACGCAGCAAAAGAAACCATCAACAAAATGCTAAGGCAACCAAATGAATGGGAGAAGATTTTGCAAACAATCTATATATATAAAAGCACAGCGACTGGAACAGCGGAATGACCAGAATGACCAGAACAACCAGTGGCTGTGACGCGCACTACGGCAGCCAACCAGCCTGATCCAGGCCTGATAGCCCTGCCCCCCAGCCGACCAAGCCCCCAACACCCCGATTGGGAGCAGGGCCAGTGGGCCAACTGCCCGCGGCCCCACCCCGCTGCCAGCCTGCCCCAATGGGCCCCCATTGGGGCAGGCTGGCCGGACCCCACCATGCACGAATTCATGTACTGGGCTTCTAGTACTTTCTTTTAGGGGCTAATATCCAAAATATATAAAGAAGTCATACAACTCAAAAACAATCTGAGTAAAAATGGGTAGAGGAACTAATAGACACTTTTCCCAAGAAGACATACAGATGGCCAACAGATATATGAAAAGACGCTCAACTTCACTAGCTATTAGGGAAATGCAAATCAAAACCACAATGAGATATCACCTCACACCTGTTAGAATGGCTATTATCAATAAGACAAAAAATAACAAATGTATACTTCTGGTGGGAAAGTAAATTGGTACAGCTTCTATGAGGAACAGTATGGAAGTTCCTCAAAAACTTAAGAGTTGAGCTACTATATGACTTAGCAATCCCTCTTCTGAGTATCTACTTGAAAGTTTTGAAAACACTCATTTGTAAAGATATATATACCTCCATGTTCATTGCAGCATTAGTCATAATAGCCAAGACATCAAAACAACCTAAGTGCCTTTTGACTGATCATTGGATAATGAAGATGTGATATATATATAATGGAATACTACTCAACCATAAAAAAGATGAAATATTGCTATTTGTGGCAACATGGATGAACCTTGAGAGTATCATGCTAAGTGAAATAAGTCAGACAGAAAAGGACATTATGTGGGATTTAAAACAAAGAGCAACAAACTAACAAACAAAACACAAAAACTCATACTAGTAGACTGACAACCGTACAGTGGTTACCAGAGGGGAAAGGGATAGGGAGGATGAAGAGGATAAAGGGAGTCAAATATTTGGTGACAGAAGACTAGACTTTGGGTGGTGAGCACACAATACAATATACAGATGATGTGTTATAAAATTGTACACCAGGAATATAAAATGTTATTAACCAATGTTACCCCAATAAACTTAATTTTAAAATTGCAATCACCCAAAGTCTAGATTGCAAATCAATGCAAATAGTCCCACTCCTTAAGCATTCATGGAAGAGTGAATCAAGGACACAATGTGCTCTATGCTCTCCAGAAGCTCAGACGCTCATTGGAGAAACACAACTCTCCTGGATGAACCAGGAAGGGCAAAAAAATCATTCAAACATAATTAAGCACTGACAAGAAGTGTTTCGGGGGCCTCTGGGTGAGAAAGAAAATGCTGGTTAATAATTGGCTTCATTCTTCGAGCTCCTTCAAGAAAATTGTAAGAAAAGCTGGACTCCTGCCAAGAGGTAGTGAAAATCAGTTAATGCCACCTTTCAAAAGTGGCATACTTCAGCCGGGAACTTCCAGCTCAATAAAGCCCTGACAATAACCTGTTATGACTTTCCCAATGGTTGCCTTCACAAGCTTTGCCTCCACAAGTGGCACCCAAAGAAATGAAAGCAACCACGAGTTTCATCAATATAAGTAATAACACAGCCAAGTTGGCAATGGCAGCTGGCTCAGGTCTCCGGCACCTGTGGGATTTGGACACAGTCCAGGGTATCCTGCCTTGTGCTTCTAAAGGTCCATGGCAGCAGGATCTATGTCTGCTTTGCTCCTCTACCCCCAGTGCCCAACACATTGCCTGGCAGACAGTGAGAGCTCAATAAATCACACTAATGAATGAAAATCAAGCTAATACGATGAAAAATTAAAGATAATTTTGGGATGGTATCTACTTCTGTACACTCTTCCTATAATCTTATGATTCTCATTTCAAATAGACAGCTAAGCTTTGGGCGACCCTTTTTTTTTTTCAGGGGAAGTCTTAAATCAGCAGCAATTCCTGTCTTGTGTGGAAACCCAAAATCAGTGAGATGATTATTACAGGTTTTCTGAAGCTAGTGGGGGGAGAAGAGTATCTTTAGAGGTCATAGGAGGGGAGAGGGCAGCATTTTCTCAGGGAATATGGGAAGAGGATAAATATTGGGGATCCTCTGAATAGGCAGGACTTAAGGCCTAACCATGGCAGCATTCTGCAGGCACCAAGACCTCAGAAGGGACTACTCTGGGATGTTTAAAAAGGATGGAAGCCAGGCACCCAAGTTCAACCTCTGCCCCAAATCCAGTGCCCCAAGCCTGAGAAGGTCGTTCATGCAACAGAATGATACCCCATGCTTTCTTGGGGACCATGTGAGACTCAGGAGACTTTTGCACAGCACCCTTGGTGGAGGGTGGGGGAAGAGAACATGAAGCAGAAAAGTGTTCTAATCATGACCAAGGTTGAAATGGAACTCATTTTATCAAAAAGAGAAAACTTAAACAAAGATGTAAGAAAATTTAAAAATGTAATCATTTTTTTCACCTGTAGGATTGTGGGTAGAGTCATGCCTGATACAACAGATTGGTTTACAAATTGTAAACAAGAATAAAGTCTTCAATTGGTAAATATCATCCAATAAAGCCAGATGAATTGGTAAATATCACTTAGCAGGAAGTGCACTTAGCAGGAAGTGCATCCATGCAGAGCTGTTCAAGGGCATGAGGATGCCAACGCCAACCCTCCGTAGGATGAGGTTTCTGACTTTGATCACTTGGGGCTACCATTTGGAGCCTCTGGGCAGGATACTCCACAGATAGCCACATCCAGCAGTTTCTTCAGCTCCTTCTTACCTGAATACCCAAATTATATGTCAGCACCCCAGGTTTTAGACATTCATTTCAGTGTGGGATTTATGGTTCAGCTTTGTAGCCATCTCACTGCCTAATGACTGGTACCAAATTAGTCTTAATAATAGCAACAAAGCCAATAATAACAATAATGAAAAAATAAAAACAATGATAGTGATGGCATTACTGACTTCTTACTTCTTAGAGAATGTACTCACCTCTTTACATGGATGAGTGAGGTGAAAAAAACCCTCTTAAGTTACCATTTTACAGATGAGAGGATTCATATTATCACAGATGAGGGAATAGAGACAGAATGGTTTTAAAGTTACCCAAGATCCCAAAACAAGTAGGTGGTAAAGGATCAGGCTATCTCACTCAAGATCCCAGGCTTTTCACTGTTACAGAATATTGCCTTAATATGCAGTTGTCAACAATAAGTTCTAGTGTTCAAAGATGGTCTCGGGTATGGTGTAACATACTCTCCAAACCACAGAGATCCAGACTGGCCAAACTTTGCCATGCCTTGTGATGTTCCAGTTTCCCACACTGGAGAACCACTACCCATTTTTTCTCCCTGTCTCCGGGCAAACGCCCTTCAAGCTAAACACTATTCCCTTTCAGGCACACACCTTCCTCCTATGACCCAGGCCATTCTGCTGTAGTGATTGCCAAGAAAGGTCAGGGTGTGAGGTTGGGACAGCTCCCTAGGAAGAGATATCACACCTGCAGGAAGAGGTAGTTGGATATATATAAATTATATAATAATTTTATATTTATATGTAAATAGATATTTTAATTATAGAGGTAGTTTGAAATATATATGTAATATTTTTCTTTTGCACAGTACAAATTACATATTGTTTTATGATATAACCTATGTGACAGATAATGAAATCATCTAGAGTCCTGGGAAGGTGTGCAAGATGGGTAATTTTCAAAGATGAGGAGACTAAGTGTTGATAATGAACTAATTTATTTGCTCCTCACAACACCTCTATGAGATGAGCCCTTCTCTCAGTTTGGTTCCCAAACTAAGAATTTGTGTGGAAGTGTTCAGTCGTGTTCCCATGACAGGTGCGTGAGGAGAGAAGTGAGAAAGCGGGACAGAGAAGGGAAGGGAAGGAGAGGGCGGCAAACAAGAGGGCCTTATAAGCAAAGTCTTTTTTAAGGATCTGGCTCATTCCGAGGGAACTCAGAAGGTAGTCAGTGGTTCTCAAAGACCACTAGTATTAGCATCACCTGGGTATTTGTTAGAAGTGCAAATCCTCAGGCCACACCCGCTGAATGAGAAACCCTGGGGTGGGGCCTCCTGTGTTGCATTTTTAACAAACCCGCCTAGGATTCTGAAGCACACTAAAGTGTAGGTATAGCACACTTCGGAGTTGTTCTAATTGGGCAAGAGAGCCAAAGTATTTAGATCCCACACCTAACAATCACTGGTTCAAGGCTGGGTGGCGGGGGTGAGGGAATGTGGATTCATGGTAGGCTGGGGAGGCTCTTGGGAGAACTAACAGTGTCTGCTAGGGACAGCACAGGGCATGTCCAAAGAGGTAGTGAGGCCAGTGTGACTTGCCCAATTCCATACAGCTGATCAGTACCCAAGTCAAGATTTGAATCTAGGTTTGTCTGATTCCAGAAACAATCTCTGAAACCAAAATACAAAACTGCTTCAAGAGGGCCTGGGTAAAAAAAAAAAAAAAAAAAAAAAAAAGTGGGATGCACACACTCCCTCACCAGCTCAGAGCCCCTTCCTTTCTCTCCTTTCCAGGCTCTTTTCCTTAAGTAAACATTCTCGCTGGATGAAACCCTCACTTAGGTTAAAATATCAATCAAATAGGTTAGTGCACCAACCTGCCTATCAGCAATAACGCTTCATCCTACATTTAGAGAGTGGCATGGTTTCTAACTTAACAAATCAGGAAAGCCATAAGAACTTTTCTTAGAATTTTCTATGAATAACGGATTCTAAATAGAATATAAAAAATGGAAACGCTTGCCTTCTAGCCCTGCCGGAAGCCAATTCCAGCATGTTCAGTAGGGCTGAATCATCTGGAGTGGCTTAAGGGCATTTCCCCAAACCTGAAAAGGATGCATTAAATGATTGCTTGCTGCCAGACAGCTCAGGGCATCTTAATCTACATGTTATTGCCTCCTACTGGCCAAACACCTGAACAGCCGTAGGCTAATTCTTCCAATCTGACAAATGGACTCTATAAATAAAACCTGACCCTTTGATGTGTATATCTCTGCCTCGCCTCAGGACAATTTGTGTTAATAAAAAGCATGGGGTCCTGAGACGAGGAGATCTTAGTTTCTTAAGCTAGGCTCCTCTGACCCCCAAATTCCTTTCAAAATTATGCTTCGTCTCTGGACTCCTTATTAAATTACACACAGCCACTTCTCCAGATTGCTGAACCCTTCTTAATGCCGAAACAAGAACCCCAGCATAGTCCTATCTGTAATGGTATCTATTTATATACTGATGAAAGGAAGCATGTAAAATGAAGATTATGTAAGTTTGTTTTGCAAATAATCCAATATAACTGCTTGGAAAGAAGTTATCTGTGGAAGGTTTTCTAAACAATAACCTTTCTTTTACTAATGTAGCAACAGCCAGGGAAACTGGGAGAACAGTTACTTAATAAGTGTGGATTATTCAGTGCAATGGATTTACAAACTACCATGTAACATATGTAATGTACCGCTTTTCAATTTGGGTTTCATGAGCACCCCAAGAGTTCATAGACTTTACATTGCAGTTCATGAGTTATACAACTACTTTATATTTTCACCAAAATTATAACCTAAATTTTTTTTACCAATTATAAAATTTAACTTTTGTGTGATATTTCCTAATTGAAAGACTGTCAATAGAATTAAACTCTAGTTTATATCTGGTGTTTCTACACTTAAGGTCTTCGGCTGTATTGCTGGGGGTCCACTACTTTTCCCCGTACAAATAAAATACTCAAGCACAGGAACCATTCTGTAGTGGATCAGACCCTTGCTACTCAAAGTATGGTCCCTGGACCAGCAGCATGTGGTTTATTAAAAATTTAGACTCTCATATGCTAAGTGATTTAAGCCAGCCAGAGCCAGACAAATGTCACATGATCTCACTTATATGTGAAATCTAAGGAACACAATAAACTGATGAATAAAATAGAACCAAAAGCATGGAAACATGGAACAGACTGAGAAATCTCAGAGGGAAAGGGGAAGAGGAGTGGAAAGAGATTAACCAAAGAACATATATGTATGTAAACATTGCCCATGGACACAGACAATAGGGGAGCGAAGGGGGGAAAGAAGGGAAAACATTTGTAATACTCTCAACAATAAAGATAGAAAATTTTAAAAATTTAAATTCTCAGGCTCTACCCTACATCTACAGAATCAGATCCCAACACAGGTAGCAGTTGGGATTAGATCCCAACTCTAAAACTTGCCACATGTGTTATTTAACAGCCTCGGATTCCTCATCTGTAAGTGAAGATAATATAAAATCATACCTTTATAGCTTGGCTGTAGGCAATCAAATGAAAAAAATGCACATAAAAGATGTCACTCTTACAGTAAAACCCAAAGTACTCAATAAATAGTATACTATTTTCCTCAAAACAATAGACAAATCTTATCAAAACGGTGGTTTTCTATTTTAGCCAGTAAAATGATGCATCTTCAAAAATGCTCATGACTGACACTGCCTTCAACATTTGGAGAAGACACACTTAGAAATTCTACTAATTTGTTAATGGATGATAGAATCAATATTGATTTGCTTAATGGCTATGTGTAACCTGATAGTTTATCAAATTGTGTGATGAAAGTAGATTTCCAGAAACAGCATTTAAGCTCTGCTTCTTAGAAAAATACTTCCGTTTGATGGAGAAATGAGGAGTGTAAGTAGGAAAGTCTCCTACTGGCAGACTTGTATGCAGAAGAGAACTCAGTCCATCTTTACATCTTTCCTTCAAAACATCTACAGTATTGACTTAATTTAAAATACGACGTCAAGCCCAATTCAATGTGACTGAAATTAAGCCACAGGGACAGCTTCATCATGGTTACAGCAACTTCTCACACAACTGTCTTTTTAGTCATTGAACAATTGCTAATTTTCTCACTTTGCAAGAGAGCCCAGGGTTGCTTTCTCAGAGGGCTCATCTGGTAGCAAAGGAAGTTGTATACGATGGTGATAGAAACATTCACAACAGTAACTTTTGGAAGAAAAACATTTTATTATTAGTCACGCTTAGCATTTACTGTGTTTTCCTGCTCAGCGTGCAGGTGATTTCCCACAGTTCCTCAGACTTTAGCAATAAAGGGACTGGGTAGAACTCTGCTTGCTTCCTAAAACCCAGGTTAGCACAGAACATGAAAATCATCTTGTTCCTTAAAAGGTATTTTACATCCACCTGAGAGGGAAGCTCTCTCTTCTTTGTCCATTAGTCTCACTAACATGTTTACTAGACAAGCGACAGAGAATCATTGAAGTTCCGAGATGTATTTCTTTTTTTTTTAATATATTTTATTGATTTTTTACAGAGAGGAAGGGAGAGAGATAGAGAGTTAGAAACATCGATGAGAGAGAAACATCGATCAGCTGCCTCCTGCACATCTCCTATTGGGGATGTGCCTGCAACCCAGGTACATGCCCTTGACCAGAATCGAACCTGGGACCTTTCAGTCTGCAGGCCGACGCTCTATCCATTGAGCCAAACCGGTTTCGGCCCAAGATGTATTTCAAAATTATTTCCATCTTTTCCAAAGTGCATAAGAATTGTTTTAATATTTTACTTTCACAGGACTCGAATGGAATAATCCATGAAATAAATCAGGGATTCAATGAGTGACTGTGCCTACAACCATGCTTGGAACTCAGAAGGCTCAATGATGATGTCTGAAACAAAGACCTTCATTCATGAAACACTACAAGGTCAGAGGAACTCTTCTAGATTAAAGGAAACCAAAGGGACATAACAATACAATGTGGTATCCTCAATTGAATCCTGGATTGGAAAAAAAAAAGTGGTTATAAGGACTTTATGGGGATAATTGGAGAAAGTTGAATATGAGCACAATATTGAATGATATTAGATTCAGTTTAAATGTCCCAAATATACACATCATATTGTGATTACACAGAATTTAATTGTTTTAAAGAAAAGACTATTAAAATATTTGTTGCAATGCCTACAACTAATTCTCAAATGGCTCAGAAAAAGTATATGTGTATTTATGTACATACATTATACACACATGCACATACATTTATATACATATGCATATAGAGAGAGATAGAAAGCAAATGTGGTAAGATGTTAACAATCGATGGATCTAGATGGAGTATAAAGTTGATTGTACTACTCTTTCAAAACTTATCTGTTATAAATAAAAGGCAGGGGTGTGAAGTCCTTTATGATGAAAAGCTTCAAGCTTCAAATCCGTAGGAAGAGAAAGGGCAAAAAACAAAGATGTGGTATTTGGGTAACAGGAGAATATGATGATCTGAGAGTGTATGAAATTGTACAAAAATTCTTTGGGGACCAAAAGCATACACATAAGATGAGTCTTCATAGAAATAATATTTGGCCCTAAGTAAATGAATAGATTTTATTGCACATAAAAATACCTTTAGAATAATGGAACTGGAATGAAATGATCCAAGACAGCTACAGAAGCACCAGAAATAGTTATTAAAGCAAGACAAGAGAGAGGAACAGATATCTTAGACCTGTCTTTTTAAGTGACGAGTCCACAGACAGATGAGTGGCAGAACTGGGAACCTCAGCTTTCAACTGCTCGTGTGAGCACCAGCATCAATTGCATGATCTCTTGCAAAAATGCCTAATACCATGCAATTGCTAAACTCAGAAGCTTTCTAAACAGCAGAAAAGATCCAATAAGCCAATATTGTTTCTCAAAATCATATTAATAATGGATGCAAATCTGACAAATATGCCTTATACTCGTGTCTGTTGTTCTTGTAAATTGTTTTCAGATTTTTTAAAAAATTGATTGGTCTATTTCTTCTTTCTGTTGCATTCTTCAAAAATCATTAATACACAATATAATGGACCGGTGAAGGGTGTGTGCTCTGAAGTCAGACTATCAGAGGTTGAGATTTAGAAGCTATCTGATCTCTTAACTTGAGTTTTAGCATCCTCATCTGTATAGTGGGGAAAAGGAGTACTTTGAATCTCACAGACTTCCTGTGCTAATTTAAAGTGATGCTTTGGCATAAGACCAGGCACATTCTAGACACCCAATAAACATCAGCTAATATTACTTATAACTCATTTAAGTGCATCTACTTCACTTATTTCCTTGGGGAAATTATAAACACACAATACAATATACAGATGCTATATTAAGGAATTGTACACCTGAAACCTATACAATTTTATTAACCAATGTCACCCCAATAAATTCAATGAAAAAAGGAAAAAAAGAAAGAATAAAGAAGAAAACTAAACAAATACATTCGCATGTTTCCTAAAGGAAGAGACAGGAATATGTAACAGCTGTGTATAGCAGAGTACTTTGCCTTTAGTAGATAAGACTAATAAAAATACTAACTCATCATCATTTAGGATATCTGGATGCCACATAGAGAGGAAGAAAGCACATAAGCTCTGGATTTTTAGAAACCTGGGTTTAAAGCTCTAGTTTCTTCTCTTTAGCTATGAGTTCTTTGGCAATTACTTAAGATCTTTCTGACTTCACATGCTCATCTGTAAAGTGGGAATAATGTCACCTTCCCTATATTGAGATGACAAACTGTGGGTACAATGCTGCTCACACTGCAGGCATTCAGGGAATAGTAACCATGATCTTTCTCATTCTGCCAATCCACTAACCAGGAAAGTTTGTCCAATAACAAATGTATGTGGGTATATATCAAAATTTAAAAATAACTATATTTCAATTGGACATGTACATGAAAAACAAAACTAGACCACCAACTTACACCATACACAAGAATAAACTCAAAATGGATAAAAGACTTAAACGTAAACTGTGAAGCCATTATCTTAGAAGAAACCATAGTGAGCAAAATATAAGACATTTCTCACAGCAATATGTTTTCTGAAACACCTCCTAGGGCAAGACAAACTAAGGAGAAAATAAACAAATGGGACTACATCAAAATAAAAAGTTTCTGCACAGCAAAAGAAACCATCAACAAAATGAAAAGGGAGCCCACTGCATAGGAGAACATATTTGCCAATGATACATCCGATAAGGGGTTAATTTCCAAAATATGTAGGGAACTTATACAACTTAACAAAAGGAAGCCAAACAATCCAATTTAAAAAAAATGGGCAAAGGACCTAAATAGACACTTGTCCAAAGTGGACATACAAATGGCCAAGAGACATATGAAAAAATGCTCAATATCACTGATCATCAGAGAGATGCAAATTAAAATAATAATGAAGTATTACCTCATACCTGTCAGAATGGCTACCATCAACAAATCAACAAATGGCAAGTGTTGGTGGGGATATGAAGAAAAGGGAACCCTACTATACTGCTGGTGGGAATGCAGACTAGTGCAGCTACTGTGGAAAACAGTATGGAGTTTCCTCAAAAAGTTAAATATGGAACTACCATTTGACCCATGATCCCACTTCTGGGAATATATTCTTAGAAACCCAAAACACCAATCAGGAAGAATATATGTTCATAGTAGTGTAATTTACAATCGCTAAGATTTAGAAATAGCCCAAGTGCCCATCAGCAGATGAGTGGATAAAAAAGCTGTGGTACATTTACACAATGGCATACTACAGTTGTAAAAAAAAAGAACTCTTACTATTTGCAACAGCATGGATGGACCTGGAGAGTATTATGCTAAGCAAAATAAGCCAGTCAGAGAAAATAAGTATCACATGATCTCACTCATATGTGGAATCTAATGAACAAAATAAACAGATGAATAAAATAGAACCAGAGACATAAAAGCATGAAACAGACTGACGAATTTCAGAGGGAAAGTGGGGTTGATGGGGTGGGTTGGAGGGATTAACCAGGGAACTTATATGCATACATGCATAACCCATGCACACAGACAATAAAGTGGTGAAGGCCTGAGAGGAGCGGGAAAGGGGGAAAAGGGGTCAATAGGGAAAAAAACAAACAAACAAAGGGGACATCTGTAATACTTTCAACAATAAAGATAAATTTTTTAAATCACAAAAATAAATAAAAGTAATTATATTTCAGATAACCTCAGATATAGTCTATAATTACTGCAAGTATATATTATACCATGTAGCAACTGGCTTTGTGAATATATTAATTATTTGTCTTACTTATTATCTATATATATAAAAAGCCAGTGTCTGTGATGACCATGACGACCAAACGACCAGTCACAATGAGGTGCATTAAGCACCTCTCGGTCCCTCCCCCCCAGTCCACAGGCTCCAATCACAGCAAGGCAGGTGGCGGGTGGGTGGGGCAACGAGCACAGCGAGCAGCGGCAGGCTGGTGGGTGCTGCTGTGAGCAT
>NW_005371937.1:1309120-1343353 GCF_000412655.1 Myotis brandtii | reverse complement strand
GGGTGTGCAGGGTGGCGAACGCGGCGAGCAGCAGCAGCAGCAGGCGGTTGGGCGGGGCTGCAAGCGTGACAGGTGAGTGGGCAGGGCTGCAAGCGTGGCAGGTGGGTGGGTGGGGCTGCGAGCAGCGGCAGGTTACTACGTGCGATTTTGTGCACTGGGCCTCTAGTTGAGGTATAACACAGTAAAGTGTACTAATTTTTAAGTGCACTAACCACAAGTGTACAGCTTGCAGAATTTTTACATGTATACATATGTACACATTCCTGTACCCAACACCCAGAACAAGACATAGAACATTTCCAGGATCATTAGACCCTTTCCAGTCAGTTCTCGCCCCTAGAGGAGGCCATATCCTGATTTCTATCTTCATAGTTCAGTTTTGCCTATTCTTGAAACTCACAAAATGGTACAGTATATACACTTTTTAAAAATTGCAGTAAAAAGTATGTACTTTTTTTTAAAAACACATTAAAACTTCCACTGTGCTTCTGTTGAAGCATATTCCCGGACTCTTGCCCCTTTGATTTTATTTTTTACTTGTAATTGGAAATCCCTTGTCTGGGTTTCATATTCACTTGTTGTTTGCTTCAGGTCAATTTTCTGGACATGCTCTGAAATTAATGGACTGCATCCAACCATCTTTCAGGAACTAAATGATCACTACTTGTGTGATTCTATTGAAAGGAGAAGCATGGGTGTGGGCACTGCAGTACATCCTGTAGAAAAAGAACACACAAGTGGCTGGTGGGGCTATTATATAACCAATGAGCATATTCTGGTATACAAGGTTTAAAGCATAAATGTTTCCTTTTGGAGGGAAAAAAGCAAAAATCCAATTGTGTAGAGTTTGGGGAAAAGATTCCACAGTATAAAGAAAATACAACTCCAGGATACAGCTCAATGGGCAGAATTAGAGAAGCAACAGAAGCAAGAAATTATGGCAAAGCCTCTAAAAACACAATAGGATGTTATGCCTAAGAAAACAATGGCTACTTTTGCTAAACCAGGGACTAGAACATATTTTGAAAGATGCAGAGAAGAGTAAATATGAAACTCCTATTTTGTCTCTGCCTTTAACACAAAGAAGGAAGGAACCAGGCGCTTGGTAAAATAAATATTAATGAGTCTCTGGGAATATCAAGAAACAGAATTAATAAGAGGCAGGTAAAAGAATATTTATACAATTTAAATATTTATAAATCACAGAGCTGGATGAGATTCATTTGAACATATTCAACGAGCCGGCTAAGGCCGGACATACCTCCAATACTAGTGTCTATGACGAAGACTTATGTACCAGGGAAATTTAAGCAGGCTGATTTAGTGTTGGAGATAAAGCGGCCAAAAGCAGATCCGGGAAAAGGTGGGCTAGTTAGCGTATCCAAACTACCAGTCAAGCCCCTAAATGAAATCATAAATCAGTCCATGAGCACCTTGAGGAAAATAACATAGTAAGTAATAGCCAAAGAGGTTTATAAAAAATAGAGCCTGTCAAAGCAACTTAATCCATTTTTTGGATATGCTAAGGTATTTGGGGAAGGTAATGAATGTTATAGACATGGTTTAGGGAAACCTGCAGATACCACCAAGCGATTCATTTGGACCCATCTTTTGATGCAATGGCTGTTGTTCTCACCCTTTCCACAGAAAAGGGCAATTTCATTCCCACACTTAATATGTGGGGATAGGACTCTAAATTAGCGGTTCTCAACCTGTGGGTTGCAACCCCTTTGGGGGTCGAACGACCCTTTCACAGGGGTCGCCTAAGACCATCGGAAAACACATATATAAATACATATTGTTTTTGTGATTAATCACTATGCTTTAATTATGTTCAATTTGTAACAATGAAATTGGAGGTCACCACAACATGAGGAACTGTATTAAAGGGTCGTGGCATTAGAAAGGTTGAGAACCACTGCTCTAAATAGACACCTCAGCATGAAATCTGACTCTTCAGTAAATGTAGTCAGTGCCCAGAAGTGCAAACTAAATTTTACTCAAATGAGAATGTGAGATATTGATAATATTTGAGCAAACTGGACTAATGTCTATGTGTGTGTGTGCATACACACATTTATCTGCAATTATCAGCATAATTCAGGCAAAATGAATGTTTTTGCTTAATTTGCTCGTATCCTACATAATGAAGAGCTAATATGCTAATTAGACCGAACAGCTGAACGACCTTCCGGATGACTTTCCGGACCAAGCCAGGGCTGTGAGGGCCAGCCAAGGCTGTGAGGGGCTGCCAGGGCCGAGCCCCTTGTACTAATTTCATGCATTGGGACTCTAGTAATAATATAATAATGCAAAATACAAAAGGATGTGAAAACAAAGGTCCCTTTAAAAATATGCATATGTAAGTATGTCACCGTGCTGAACTGTTCATGACTCCCCATTGTTCTTACACCAGATCCCTTAGCTCGCCCAAGAGGCCTGCCTAGTTTGCCTGTGCTCACCTCTGCAGCCTCACTCATCACACTCCTCCTCACTCTGTGCAAGCCAGCTCCCCTGGCCTTCCTTCAATTCTTCCAAGGTGTCCTGATGTTCTTGCCACCTGGCTGTTACACATGCTGCCCCTCCTTCTATTTACTTATTCATTCTTTAGCTTTCTATTCAAATCCTACTTTTGTGAGGAAACCTACTGTAACCTTCCAGACCGAAGGATTTTCATTGTATTTTGCTCTAATAAAAACACATTTCCTTTTCAGAAGTGTTTACTTTAGAATGTGACTTGATGTTCATTTTAAATAATTAGCAAAGTCCTTTCCTAACATGGTAAGCTCCACAACAGGAGGGACTGACTATGAGTTTTTCCAGGATAGTATCCCTAAGACCTAGCACAGTACCAAGCATCATAAATATTTGTGATAAGATAAAAAAATAATTGGAAATGTATACACAGATGGACTCCCTTCATAAAGGGTTAACTAGAAATAACAACTCTTCATCCTGGATATTATAATAATCTCTTCCGTTTTCTTTTCAAGTAGAATAAAATAGGGCAAAGTCTTCAAGGGGGTCTTGTTGACTCAGGTGTAAAACCATGAGGCAGCTAAAACTTGAATTGTTGAATTCTACATTTTCACATTGTGTTTGCCTCTGATGCATCCCCAAATTTCATTTCATGGTGATAATGAATCTGTGGGAAATTAGCATTCTAGCATTCTTCACACGAGAGCGTTAGGAAAGGTTTCCCAAGCCAAGTATCACGCAGAATACAAAATACATTGTAACACACCCTACTGCTTCAACAGTGGTACCTTTACACCTCAGAGAGACCTAAACCTAGAATTAGAGAGAGCCATGAAGTTAGAGAACAATGTTTTATTAGGTTAGTCACTGTTGGGAAATTTTCTCCTTTTGCAATTATATTTGGATGTATAAACTTTATTTTTAGTACAAGTTTGTAATTTCATAAGTAACTACACCCTTATAGGCAATGTTTTGATATATTCAAGGTTACACAGAAACTAGGGACTCAGCAGGGACTAAAACTCAGGTTTCTGGTTTCAGTCTTTGTTCTTTCATTAGTTTCTTTATTCATTCAGCAAATGAAACTTGAAGGGCTCCCATGAGAATGGCACCATGCTAGGCACAGGGGAAACAAAGATGAAGAAGCTGTCCTTGACCTTATGGAATTCATTATTCCATGGAAGAAACCAAGCAAGAAGGAATGGTTACAATACAACTGTGATGAATGCTATTGTAGCGGTGCGATTGGTGCCCCAGGCTAAATGTACTGAGCCTTTCTCTGACTTCAGCTGTAGCTGTGGTGGACAGCTCCCAGGCTACCAACAGCTGGAAGGAATGGTTACAATACAACTGTGATGAATGCTATTAGTAGCGTTGCGATTGGTGCCCCAGGCTAAATGTGCTGAGCCTTTCTCTGACTTCAGCTGCAGCTGTGGTGGACAGCTCCCAGGCTACCAACAGCTTCCCTGGGGCCCAGATTTCATGCTCAGTTCAGGATAGGGTAGACCAGAGGGAGTGGTGAATCTGTCCCTAAGAGGAACCCTCAACTAAAGGGGGATGAGAGTTGGTGGATAAGTGTCCCACGCTCCCATCCTTCAGAAGGACAATTCTGACAGATGTGCTACATGGTTCTCCAGAGTGCCCTGGAGATTGAGCCCTTGTTTCTGGCTCTGCTTTTAGATACCACTACACAATAAAAGTGAGTGAATGTATGAACGAATGAGTGCATCAGAGCAGACACTAGGGCCCAGGTTATAAACTAGAGTGACTTTTGTTGGCTATGCACAGGGTCACAGTCTATAGTGCAATGGTTTGAGGAGTTTTAACCTACTTGAAGATCATATTATTAAATGTTGGATGTGGGGATGCAAGACTGGAGCATCCAGGTCAGAGCTGAATGACTTTCTTAAAGAAATAGAGATAAATATGTGTGAGGAAGGGAAAACCCAGGAGCTGAGAAGGCTGCACTGGCACACCCGTGATCTAAATAATAAAAGAATGGAGAGGAAAATGGTGAGTAGAGGAGAAGGTGGAAAATATCTGGGTATTGAGAATTACTTTTACAGAAGGGAATGTTGGGTGGTGTGATATAAAATCTCCTCAGCTTTTCCCAGGTATAGACTGGGCCCCTTTGCCTCCTAAGCTCCTGGGACCATGCACACAGGACTACAGTTCAGAGTCACTTCTGTGACTCCAATCTGAGCTCCTACTCCTGGGAACTGTGTCACTCACAAAGATCTCTATCAAACAGAGGACAGTAAATGAAAAGTCAAATAGCAGGGGTGGAATAAAATGTCTAGCTAGGGTTTTTCTTGAAAACCACTACTTATTTAGAACTATGCCTTAAAGATTTGGAGTTAGATCCAGTCATATTTAGAAATTCCCATCATATTGGGGTGATGTCTGCATTGGAGCCTCAGCACCCAGCATAGTTAGTGCCTGGCACACAGTGGTACTCAATTGCATATGTAATAAAAGAAAATCAGGAAGAAAAGGAGGGACAGAATTAGATAGATAATTGATCAATACACTATCAATCAAAAGATTTAAACAATGGTGTAAAATCAGGATCAATGCACAGAACCCAGTAAATTAAGTATTTATGAGAATGAAGACATTACGTAATTCAGGATCTCTCCTTTGGATCCTTTGGGGGTGTAGACAGAGGGACTGGGGAGTGGGTGGAGAGAACATTATGTCCCATCAAGGAAGTGGAAAAAGTCTTTTTCCCCTTCAGAAACATCAGTGGGTAAGAAGATGCTCTCTTATTGGTAATGAGATACGGGCTTCCTTCCAGAGTGACAAAGATGCTTCCAGCAAATCTTGTGGCCTTTGATGTGAGCACTGCTGAGAAAATACCTTCAGTTGAGCAAGTGTGGAAGGGAAATTTGAAGAAGGCATTTCATGTCCTCTTCTGCTGTGTCTTTGATGTACACAAAAGATTTAGTCCTAGAAAATAAGACTTTACTCTTTTCCTTTTCCCTGAGGATAGCTTTGTTCCACATTTCCCTTAGGGGGCATGATCCTGGTGAGTATGTGACAGATAACAATAGGGCTCTCTCATGATCCCAGTTTTCACAACCCATCTCCACAGGCAACAGGTTGCATAGAAAAGTAAGTCATCATAACATAAAATATTTACTAATAAGCATACTATTCATAATATTACCCTTGACAATACTTGTCAATTACCAAAACCCATACTGAAGTATGAATCCAAAACAAACCAACTGCTGAGATCAATTGAAAATGTTCTAAAGGATACAAAGCTTTTCATGAAGTCAATAAAAGTGATCTGGAAGAAGTGTTCCAAGTATAGGCAAAGCCATTGGCAATGACAAATTGGCCTAGTTAAACTAGTTAACAGCTAATAAAAATAAATAAAGATGAAATAGATGGGTGAAGCGGGTGAAAAAATACAAACTTCTGCCCTAGCCGGTTTGGCTCAGTGGATACAGCGTCAGCTTGTGGACTGAAGGGTCCCAGGTTCAATTCTGGTCAAGGGCACATGCCCAGGTTGCAGTTCGATCCCCTGCAGGGGACATGCAGGAAGCAGCCAATCAATAATTCTCTCTCATCATTGATGTTTCTATCTCTCTATCTCCCTCTTCCTTCCTCTTTGAAATCAATAAAAATATCTTTTTTAAAAATACAAACTTCCAGTTATAAAATAGGTAAGTCATGGGGATGTAATGTATAACATGGTGACTATAGTTAATAATGCTATGTTGCATATATGAAAATTGCTTAAAGAATAGATCTTATGAGTTCTATCACAGGAAAAAATGTTGTAATCATGTATGGTGACAGTGTTAACTAGACTAATTGTAATATAAGCAATGATAGAATTATTTTTCTTTGTACACATAAAACTAGTATAACACGATATGTCAATTATACCCATAAGGTTGATGACATAGCAGCACCCCTAAAAGAAAATAATTTGAATGACAAAAGAAGATACCCTTGGGGAAATTGACAAAGAGCAAAGATTTCCATCAAAATGGTTTTTATTATGAACTTGCTACAAAACTTAAACCTGAAGCGAAAAGTATCATTATCATACTACCATAAAATTGTGTTAAAGTGATGTCTCCCAAACTCCTGATTCATTCTTTAATATAAACATTACTTCATAATTGTGGTTATAATTTAAATAATTATTTATAATATTAAAATAAGGATTTAAAAACTAATTTTAGTTTAATTTTTCAAGTTAGAGTCTTAAGTCTTTTGCCTCACTATTTACTTGAAAAATTGGTCCCTGGATCAAATGGCTGTATTTTCAGTGACTCCTTCCAGATATCAATTATCCTTGAATAAAGAAGACTTCTTCTACCAGCTGGCCGGTGTGGGTCAGTGGTTGAGTGTTAACCTTTGAACTAGGAGGTCACGGATAGATTCCCCATCAGGGCACATGCCTGAGTTGCAGGCTCCATTCCCAGTAGGCATGCCGGTTGATGATTCTCTCTCATCACTGATGTTTTTATTTCTCTCTCCCTTTCCCTTCCTCTCTCTGAAATCAATAAAAATAAATAAATAAATAAATAAAATACTTCTTCCATTCTTGAATCTATCTCCTCCCACTCTCACTGCCACTTCCTTAATCCAGACCACCAAATTCTCACTTGGACTATCACAAACACTTCCTATTGTCCCTGCCTCCAAGCTCACCCATTCCAATTCTTCCTTCCTGTTGCAGGCAGATGGAGACTTCTAACACACAAACATGGCAATGTCACCCCCTTGGTGTTCATTCGTCTTAGCATGTCTTGCAAAGTCCTTCATAATTTAATCCCTTTCCTCTTCCTTCCAGTCTCATCCATCCCTCTCCTATATCCTCAGCCCTTGCTGCTATTCAGCTGTGCTCTTCAGTCCATCTTCTCAACATCCCCCAATATGCTATTGGCTACTGTACCAACCTAATGCCTATTCAGCTTTCAGTTCTCAACTAAAAAATCACTTCCTCCAGGAAGTCTTCCAAGATCACCTGGGTTTAGTGTCCCTCCCTTACAGTCCCACAGCATCCTGCACTAATTGACTATAATGGAGCACTTCAGGCACAGTATTATCATTATCTGTAAGGGATGAGGGCACTGGACCTGACATTTCAAGAGTCGCTAGCTGGCACCTTCACCGGCGGTACCTGGCCACGAGCAGGTATCTAGTATATGCTTAATAAAGGAATGAATAGATGAGTGAATGCAGCTCCAAGCAAACCACAGCAAAATTAGTACTGTTGTGAAAAGAGTGAAACCTTGCAATTAAGCTGAGACTTTTCAAGTCTGGTAGGTAGAGAATATGATACTTAAGATAACAAAACTGTCCCAAGTGATTATTTCTGGGGAGTGGGGCTGGGGAAGGGTGAAAAGGGAATTTCATTTTTTTTTTACTCTATATACCTAATTGTTTGACATTTCTATAAGAATGCATTACTATTGTAACAAAAAATTCTGAAAAACAATAAATACCTATAACCAAATGTTTACTGTTAGTTTTTTTGTTTTTTTTTTAAATATATTTTATTATTTTTTTACAGAGAGGAAGGGAGAAGGAGAGGGATAGAGAGTTAGAAACATCGATGAGAGAGAAACATCGATTCAGCTGCTTCCTGCACACTCCCTACTGGGTATGTGCCCGCAACCAAGGTACATGCCCTTGACCGGAATCGAACCTGGGACCCTTCAGTCCATAGCCCGACGCTCTATCCACTGAGCCAAACCCGTCAGGGCATACTGTTAGTTTTAAGATAGCCTCTAATAACCTTCTTAATTCAAAAAATTGTTTGAAAATAGAAAAAAATTAAATAAAAGCTATCTTAATGAAACAAAACATTCTGACATTTTCCTGACATGTTATATGATGTTTACACAGGACCCCAAGGACTTTTGCCTGTCATAATCCTCAGAGTATTCTTAATAATAACATGTCCTGAGAATTAATGTTTCTTCAGGGGAGTGAGATTGATTTGGAGGGAAGAACAGGGTACATTTGGAGGGAAGGCACTTCTAGTTTTTACTATACTGTTCTGTAGTATACCCTTCTGTGCTGTTCAAAAATTTATAAGAAGCTCATATTACTTTTATAATACAATAAAGATGGATTTAAATGAAAAAACAAATATTGGCAAGCATTTCTGAAGCTTTTAAGTACATATATTAATACTCTTGGTAACTGCATGGGAGATATTATCCTCATTTTGTTTTTTTTTAATTTTTATTTAGTTATATATTTTATTGGGATGGCATTGGTATTATCATTTTAAATACGAAGAAATTGAGACTCCAAGAATTTCTATAAGTTATCCAAAGTCAAAAAGGTAGTAAGTGGCAGAATGAGGACTTAAACACAAATCTGATTTTAAGGTCAAGGTATAGCTCTTGAAAAATATAATACACCATGTTTTCCTGTTTTATTAAACAAACAGATAGTGGGTGGTTTGCTTGGATGATAAGTGTGTCATTTTAAGGATGGAGAGAGATTTGTTTTCTTAGTTTAGGGTAGTAATAAAGCTTAAGGATTCCAAATAAATGCTTTCCTGGATGAAGGTAGCCAAAGAGGAATTGTGTTAGCTGCCAAAATGAAAAAAAAAAAATTCTAACATTTGTCTCTTAAACACTATTTCCTAAATATTTTCTCTCTCAGCTTAAGCAACAATAAAACTTTAGACATATAATCTTATATATAGGAAGCAGTCAATATTTATTTTAACTTTATTAAGTATGAATGTTCTTATAGTTACATCTAAATATGTGTTTTTCATTGTAAAGAAAGCGACAAGGCAAGTCATAAGCAAGGAGAAAATATTGGCAATGATTTAACCACTGTGTTAGTCAGGGTTTTCCAACAAGAAGGGGAAATATATGTGTATGCATTATACTAGTAGATATGAGATGTAGTACAGGAACCAGCTCACGTGATCGTGGAGGTGAGCCGTCCCACAGTCTGCCCTCTGTCCCAGAGACTGGGAAGCTGGTGGCATGATTCAGCGGAGCCTGAAGACCTGAGCCCGAAGCGCAGGGCGCTGATCACAGGAAAAGATGGATGTGCGGGGTTCCTGTTCCAAACGGCAGCCTGGGAAGATCCTGAATTCACCTCTTCCCACAGACACACCAAATCTATAGCTAAATATGGAACAGCTAGCTTTCTCAGACACAAAACTAAACCTGGAGGAGCGACCCCTTCACATCTGGCAAAGGAGGGAGAAACCGCATTTAAGCGAGTAGAGAGGCTGAGACCCAACCCACAATCTCACCATAACACAGCAGAGAGGGAGTCAAAACCCCAGCTTCTCCCCCAGAAGCAAAGCGTCCATGGCCGACCCGGCTGCCCCAAATTTCAGACCAGCACCTGAGCAAGGAGCCACCCAAGCACCCGGCCTTGAAGACCAGCGGGCTCAGGCCCAGGAGACCTGCAGCCGAGGTGAAGAGAGAAATGGCTCATAGAGGGACCAGGCGCAGACTCGCCCGCCTGGCCCAGCACAGAAGAGCCCTCTGCAAAGCTCCCTGATTTTATGTGAATGAGACTCGTTTCCTGGTGGGCAGGCTTGGAGGCTGGTGGGCCCTGTCTGCCTGGGCTCCCTCTGACTGCTGAGCCAGTGGGTGCAATCGTTTTGTCTTTTCCTCTTTCCTCTTTTTTTCTCTTTTTTCCCTTTTCCTATATTTCTTTTCTTTCTTGCCCCCCCTTTTTTTCAGTAGGTGCCACTTTTGCACTCCCCTCCGGCCACGCTCCAGAGTGCCAGTGGTTTTCAGGGGGAACTTCTATACGTCCGGGGCCCCTCTTTTTTCCCTTTTCCTATATTTCTTTTCTTTCTTGTCCCCCCCCCCCTTTTTTTTCAGTAGGTGCCACTTTTGCACTCGCCTCCTGCCACGCTCCAGAGTGCCACTGTTTTTCAGCGGGAACTTCTATATGTCTGGGGCCCCAGTTTTATATCTGATGACTCAGTTTTGTGGCTGCATCCAGGAGACACCCTTGGACTGTCTGGCTCTGGAGGCCCCAGAGTGTGTGTTCCTGGATCCCAGGACCCCTGGGGACTGGGACAATCAGAGACACAGTTCTTGGCATAGTACCATTCCCAGGGCCGGGAGAAGAAACATGAACAATTCACACACAAAAAATACATCTACGAGCCAATTAATATAGAGAGATTATAAATTTTATGAGTAATCAGAGAAATGCAGATCAAGGTCAAAATACTGTTTCATATCCTTTAGTTTAGGCAAAAAAAGAATGTCAAATGTAAGGGAGGATGTGGTTCAACAGGAACCTTTACACATTCTGGAGGGAGGATAAATTATTACTCACTTTGGAAAATAATTTCATGTTATCTGGCAAAGTTGAACATTTACTGGTACATACCTTTAATCCAGTAGTTCTAGTCTCAGGCCAAGGGTCCCAAGAGAAAATCTTGTTCATGGTCGAGTCAAAAAGTTTGCCCACCCCTGTTCTAGACTCAGGCCAAGGGTCCCAAGAGAAAATCTTGTTCATGTGCATGAAGACATGTTGAAGAAGGTTTTCATAATAGCAAAAATAAATAAATAAAAAGGAAACAACTGAAATGCCCACTGACAAGAAGATGAAAATGTCTAAGGTAGTGCCTGGCATATATATAGTCCACACTCAATAAATGGTTATTGGCAATATGAATACCTACTTTACAGCACTGTGCAAATAATTAAATGAGAAGCATATGTGAGCCCTTGGCAACTAGAAGTCATGTGACAAAGGATATTGCCTCCTTATAGATCTGTGTGAAGGCTGGGAGTGGCCATCAGGTTGGTAATGGAAGTTTGTATTTATGCAATGCTGTCATCTGAGACCTATCCTTTGCAGGCCTCCAAGGCTGGCTGTTTTCGTTTGGAATCAACATGTTAATGCTTATTCTATGCCAGGAAAGCACTAGATGAGGTGGTACTACTATTATCCTCATTTTACACATTTGGAAATCGAGCTTTGCGAGCTGAGATGACTTGCCCTTGGCCACCCCGGTCAGAAGAAACACATCTGGATTTGAACTCAGGTTGTCTGATCCACTCTGAAAACCAGCACCTCTACTGCTTTCCAAATGCCACCAGAGCTAAACATCAACTCCAAGAGAAAATCAAACATAATCTCAACTGGCAGGAATTCCAGGATCCTCCTTGTATCCCTTATCCCCAACTGAGCAGTGCATGTGTGTGTGTGTGTGTGTGTGTGTGTGTGTGTGTGTGTGTATGTTGGAGGAGGGAGGTGGCCCAGTCTTGACAACCAATGGGAGACCTAGAACAAATGCCAGCGTGGAGGAGCAGAAGCCACAAATGGTTAATGGCATTATTCCCCGAAGGGCACCAGAAAGTCAAGTAAGCAATTCCTGACCTTTCAGAAGCTGTTATGGGGAAAACATAAAGAAACAATTCTGCAGGCTTAATGAAGGAACGCTGTGAAAAGTGTAATGGGCTATTTGTGCACATCTCAAAAGCATCATATAATTTGGCACACTTGGCAGCCTATTCTCCAGCAGGACCAAGCAGGGTGTTGCTACCTAAGCCCAAATTGCCTTGGCAAACCAAGTCTCCACCTACATCCCTTCTCTAAAACCTAGGGTGTCTATGATTTAATTTCAGCGGCTTAACCATCAGCTGCTGAAATAAAATGTAGCTCATCCATTTTTCCCCGAGTGCAAAAATATGTTTTATGCTTCAAAATATGAGCCCTAGTTTGGTTTTGGTTTTTCCTGCTACACACACAGAGTTCTTTTATTTTTAAATTACATTTTCAGGCAATTAGTTCATTACATTGACTCCACTCTTCATGCTTTTGGCGGGAGCTGGGAGAAGAGTGAGGTGGTAGAGTACTTCATTATTTTTAAAAATGGTTATTGGCTATGTTCAGGTCCCATATTTCATTCCCCATTTCAGAAGGGCATTTAGTATGCAAAGTCTCTGCGTAAAATCATCAGCTGCTACATTAGCACAACGGCTCTTTGGAGCCATAACAATCTTCCACTGAAATGATCCGTGGATTATATAGGTTTGTAAGGTCCGGTACACTTACAAACAAAGATTTTTTTCACCCTTTCCCATTATTTATTCCTTATTGGGCTTCCCCTCCCCTTTCTTTCTGCTCTTTAATACAAATGTAAAAATAACATCCAAACCAAGGAAAAGACACTCCGAATCACAGTGGGTCCTTGAATAACACTGTAACATTGATGATGAAAAACAATTGGTTCCCAGCCAGGACCACTGTGTGAGTGGAGTTTGCACAGGCTCCCCATGTCTGCACAGGCTCCTCCCACATCCGAGAGATGTGCACGCTGGGTTAATTGGTGTGTCTAAATTGTCCCAATCTGAGCGAGTGTGAGTGTGTGTGATGCACCTTGCAATGGAAGGGCTTCCCATCAGGGTTGAGTCCCACGTGACTTGCGCTGCTGGGATAGGTTCTAGACACCTGCAACCATGAACTGGAATCAGCATATGGGAAAATATTTATCTGATTTGATTTTATTCATCTTAAATGTTTTTCACATTTATTTCATCATTTAATAATTGTAATTGGGGATTTTATTTAGTAGTTTGGTGATATTTTTGTGACCAAGAATACACCGTGAGAACTTAACTCTTGTTTATATCAATTAGCCTATGGTGGAATTGATTTTGTCATCTGTGATTTTGTTTGAAGTCTAAGTTTCCAAGAACATATCGATGATGTTAAGTGAGGGCTTACTGTATGTTTCATTGACACTAAGTGAAGGCTGAGGAATTGATTCCACAAAAGCAATGACTTTCAGCTAATGCTGGGCTTCGGCCTACGTTGTCTTCTTACAGAGTTTCTGCTCACAGTTCAGATTGCTGTCCAAATAAATGAGTAAGTGTCTGACTGTGGGGGTCAGGGTTCTCTAGCTTTTTTGTGGTCGTTCCCACTGTCTGGAGGACTGGTGCGATGCTGGCTGTGAGTGACTTGAATCTATTTCAGTTTCTTGGTTGTTCTAAAACTGAGTGGTAAAAGTTGGAAGCAAAACCGGCAACTGTGTATTTGGAAAATGTGGGCATTTTTAATCAACGTACTTTAACGATAGAAAACTTTGTCTTAGGCTGGCAGACATCAGTAGGCAGAGAGCAACTGAAATATCTTCAGTGGCCTGAACTATGCTGGAATTAGTGTCCATATGTGCTCAAGTCATAAACAAAAAAGCAGCAATGAAGTGAATTTAATGATAACAGAAACACCCTGGACAACTGTCACTGCTCATGTTTGATTTAGATAATTACTAACCAGCAGTATTAGCCTTGCCCTTCACTTCTGACACCAAAGCATAGGTAGTTTTCTTAGAAACTGAATATTCAAGTGAGAACTATTTTTAGACATCTCTAGAGATACATCCACTAAAAACAGAGGGCTGACAATAAGCATTTATCAACTCTTCCTGCCAAGACCCAATAAATGATAGTAAACGAATGAACCATTAACCAAGACAAGCACAAAAGGGAGGTTATCAGTGAACAAGGCACCTCAACACATTTCTGATGAATGGATAGAGGGTGGGAGTGTATTATTGGATGAAAGAGCGGGGGTAAGGAAGTAGCTGCAAAGTATGTAGGAGGAAGGAGACAAGTGACTTAGAGGAGCCCTGGAGAATCTCAAGTCAGGTTGGGCCAAGTCAGCAGAGGCTGGGAATGAGAATGAGGTTAGTTGAAATTATTATTGAAAGGGTAGTCCATCAGTTCCCTGGCTCACTTCCCCTTCCCAATCCTGCTGCAAACACGGCAGTGACTGGTTTATGGGACACATGGACAAGCAAACCTAGGTCTTGCCCTACTGCCACCTCCTTCCAACCCCAGTTTTACCCCTGGGCTGGAAAACCAGATGACTCTTGTCTAAAGAAGCTGAGTAGCTGCCTAGAGAGGAAGGAATTCTGGATGCAGGCTCTCCCTCAGTACACACCTCCACCTCTTGGCATTTGGGAGTCCCCAGCTTAGAAACCCACTCCTTGCATGCTGAATTAATTCCCTCCATGAAGTGGAATCAGCTAAGCAGTAAACCTTGCCCTCATACTCAGAACTCCCAGGCAGCCTACCCAGTCTATAGCTAACAGTATAGAGACCTATCTAGGCCAGAGTCGATTCCACAGTTATCCTTGTAGTTGTCATTGACATTGCTGCCTTCATCATCATCACCATCAACATCATCAACATCATCATCAAACGCTTACTGAACACTAGCTGACATCACTTCTCAGATGGTTCAAAGGCAATGCAAACTCTTACCCCAAACTGGGTTGATTATACTCTCCCCCGACTCCCATCCCCAACTCCTCCTCTTCCAATGCCCTCTTTCAGAGAATGGACCTACCACCCATCATAATTAACACTTATATAGCACTTACTCTACGCAGGCACTGTTCTAAACACCTGACATACAATAATAACTCATTCAGACCTCACAACAACCCTAGGTGTTAGGGGAAGCCGGACTGAAGTCAGAAGGGATGCCCATAAGCATTTCAGATCAACTGGCTAAAGAGGTCTCAGGAGACAGAAACTTGAATCTCCAAAAACTTTGGTTGTTTGCTGTGATTTTTCCTCTGATTCTAAATAAATTTCATACCAAATTGTGTGTGTGTGTCTTTTTTTTGGTCTTTTTAAATGTTAGGGTCCTAAATTCTTGGATTCAGCCCTAAGCCATAGGACTAGATAGAACTAGAATCGAACTTATGTGAGAGTTCTCACGGGCAGCACTGATACCTGACAAATGTAGAACCAACATGTATAAATGTACTTAACATGGGCAGGCACTGCCTACAGTACTTTATACATATTAACTCATTTAGCCTATTTCTCCATTTTACATATGAGGAAACTGAGGCACAAGATATTTCAGTGACCTGCCCAAGGTCTCAGGTAGCAAAGTTTAAAGACTCAGTGCAGTCTCTTGGGTTGTTATAAAGCCTTCATGAAAAATTTTAGATTTGCAATAGAACTGTGGTTGTGGTTTATAAAATGTGTGCTCACCTCAAAAAATTAAACATAGAATTACCATATGACCCAGCAATTCCACTGCTATGTAAAGAGCCAAAGGAACTGAATGCAGGGACTCAAACAGATACTGTATACCCATGGTCATTATTCACAATAGCCAAAAGGTGGAAGCAATCCAAGTGTCCATCAAAGGATAAATGGATAAATAAGTATAGTATATACACACAAATGGAATACTATTCAACTTTAAAAAGGAAGGAAATTATGATGCGTGCTATAACCTGGGTGACAGTCAAAGATGTTCATCAAAGTGAAATACTACAAATACTGTAGGATTCCATTTATGTGAGGTACCTAGAGTAGTCAAATTCATACAAAAAGTAGAATGGTGTTTTCCAGAGACTGGGAATTAGGGGAGTTTCAGAATTATTGTTTAATGGGCACAGAGTTTTACTTTTGGAAGACAATGAAGTTCTGGAGATGAATGATGGTGATGGTTACACAACAATGTGAATGCATTTAATGCCACTGGATTATATACTTAAAATGGTTAAAATGGTAAATTTGTTATTTTACTACAATAAAAAAAAACAGCAAACCAACAAACTCACCAAAAATAAATAAGTATAATAATAATTTTTAAATGGTGCTCATCTGTTAGAAATAAGTTCTGAATTAATATATGAGAGAATATGCTGTCTGAGACTTACTTTAAAAATAATCTAATGAGGGGAGGGGTTGAGGAATATAGGGGAAAGGGGAGAGATGGGTTGGAGATGAAACAAGATTGTCCAAATGTAAATAATTGTTAAAGGTAGGCGATGGTATACATGGGTGCACGATACAAACCTTTCTACTTTGTGTATGCTGGACGTCTTCCATTAAAGAAAAACGTTTTGAAAATGTCATCTCAGTAGGCAATGGGACAGCAGCTGCCATCATAATTATTAATGTTCAGATAGACAGAGCCAGGGTCATGGAGGGAAGCTGCCCCCTCGGCTCACTCCACAAAGCTCCTGCGAAGACCTCCCTTTCCACCTACACCACTGCCACCAGTAAGGAACTCACCCTCCTTGTCCCTTAAAAACTCCCAGAGCCTTTACTGTCAGCGCCACCGCGGTGCTCTCCAGGGTGGAGGGAAATGAAAAGCAGCTCTTTCTGGGCCACTATGTACGGAAAAGTGTTCCGTCCGCAACACAAAAAGAAAATGCCAGAGAAGGCTCATGTCATCAAGAACCTCACCTACAAGCTGCATCTGCATCACCACTCGGGACTTACCAACCCTCCAGCAAAAGAAACGTGCATTTTAAATTACAAAATTAAGGAATCCATTTCCTCCAGGGCATTGTACAGATTTTTATCTGAGCTTTCACATAAATGATATCTCTCTCTCTCTCTCTCCACCCCTCTCCCACCTGGGTCCAAGCAACCACAATGGAAGGCTGTTTCCTGTGAGCAAATGGTGAGCACTTTACTCGCCACTTCATTTCTTCGTGTCCCAACAAGGATCTGCTGAGTACCTGCTAGGTGATGCGGGGACCCACTGGGTCCCTCAGAGTTGATATGAAGATTCATTTAAGCTAAAAACATTTGAGATTCACTGGATCCAGAAAGAGCCCTTTTGGAGCTTCCATTATCTGACTAAAGGCAGAAATTTCTGGGACTGAGGCTGCCATAATTCCCTTCTTTAGGGCAGCCTCACTCCCAGGAAGGAAACTGAGAGTAAAATTTCCATTAACTCTCCTCTCAGAGAAGAAAGAAGAGGGAGCCTAGGACTTGCACCTGCATAAACACTCACAATCACCAACGTTCTCACCTCCCAATTTGTTCTCCTAAAAGCCCATTTGTCTTTTCTAAAGAAATTCATTTGTTCTTCCCATAAAAGCCTTTTTTTCCCTCTTCCCTTTCCCCCGATTAAGTAAATATAAAAGCCCCTATATTTAGCTATTTTGTGAGTCACATTTTTATATTAACTTTCACATCCATAAGTGAATAAAAATCTGTCTTTTATCATGATAATCTTTGTCATTTTAATTCACAGGCCCTTGATCACTGGACCTAAGAGTGTAGAGAAGGCTTTTCTTCCCTAAAAGTGACAAATAGAAAAATTCTTGCTCTCATGGAAACTGCATTCTACCAGGGAATATACACACAAAGAGCAAATAAACAAATCAATATTTACACGTTGTAATTATTGCTGTGAGTCAAATAATCAGGTGGGTCAGCGAGAGCTGGTATTCCCCTGGTTAACCCCAGGACTAAGATACTGTTTGTTAATACGGCAGTCTGATCTGATTTGTAAGTACCTCGGCCTAAGGGTGGTTTAGGAGAGCCTCTCTAAGAAAATAACACTTTGGCTGAGTCCAAAAGCACGAGGAAGAATTCCCTCAGCATTGGGAGAATTGGGAAGAACATTCCAGGCAGAGGGAGGAGCACACACAAATGGCCCCTGCCCCTTAGAGCTTAAGTTGCTCAAGTGTAAGTAGAGCAGGAGGAAGGGTGGAGGAGTGGGCAAGACCACGGCAATGCTGCCACTTGTACAGGATTTCAGAACTGTGAGGGTCACCGCCAGACTCAGCTCTCTCCATGATGCCAGTGGGGGGAGAAACCAGTGCTTACAGACAAGTACAGAGAGACTTCAAGTTAAAAGAGTCAAGAGATGAAGTAAGCACTAGACACCAATTCCAGAGCAAAGAGCCAGAGACATCAATTACAAAGTAGAAGCTCTCTGGCCTTTCAGAAACTGGCGATGGGGGTCAGGGGGAGGGGGGTGAGAAAGGCTCCCAATATTTTGGCCACTTCATCCTGGGACCTTACCATTTCATCATGCTTGATTACTGGGGAGCAGGTGAAGCTGAATGCAGAGGCAGAAATACACAGACCAAGTGTATTTACCAACCCATGTAATACGGTTCCCAAACACCTGACCCACCATTGTGTTTTGGTTCTTTTTATGGGAAGAGCATAGAAGGGCAGGGTCACACTTAGTTCTGCAGTTGAGGAATACCATTTAAAAGGTCTCTTTAGTAAGTAAAGTTTCATCAAGTAAACAATGTCCCGACTTCCCCGGGGACAGGCCCTAACCCTGGAGCCGCCTGGAAGGTAGGCAGGGCTGCTTTGGCTGTATTTATAGGCAGCAACAAAGGGAAGAGTGTCCAAAATTACATGACTCCAATATTCCTAGAATTCTGTCTGGAGTCATTTATTGAAGGCTTGCAATTCTTTTCTCTAAAGGAGAGTGAATTTTATGTCATCCTGGAGGAAATGCAGTATTTAAAGTTAACCTTATTATAGGAAGGGTTCCTGGAAAGATATAATAAAATCCAACAGTTGGTGGATTCAAGCTGGAGGTCACTCTAATTAACAAAGTAAAGAGTAAATGGAATGCAAACAATTCTATTTCACATTAAACAATTCAACGTGGGGAATCATTTTCACATAATGATTCAAGGGTAGATTACATCCTCCCATGCACAGGCATGGGGCCCAGAGGCTAGTGAAATAAATTGTGTGAATCAATTTAAAATGCAGCCAGATGTTTCTGACTCAGAACGATGGGAAAGGGCAGGATCCACAGATAGCCCGTGTGGCAGACGACTGAGACAGGCAGTTTCTAAAAGTCAGCTACAAACCGGCTAACTTGACCTCTTTTCCTAATTGTGTATCTTTTCATTCTGTTTAAGGAAGAATGCATACAAATAAGCTATTTTATTTGATAAGCATTTCGGAAGGCCTCCTCATTTTCAAGCACTCTGAGGAAATTGACATGGATTGCCCTGAATGCTGACCTCAAGTTCAAAGTTTGGTTAATAGGAGAAATGACTTGTGCATGTACAAGTTTAAATAAGAGAGCCTTTCAGAAAAAAAATCACAGATGTGTGAAAAAAAGTTGCCTACAGGGATTTCATGGGAGTATTGTCAATGTAAGAAACATTCAAACTTGTAGAGAATTTTCGTGTTTATCTGATAACTGCTGGGAAGCAAAATCTCAAGGAACTGTGAAAATGCTCCATAGAATGGCAGTTTTGCACCTTATTTTATACATTACACTCAAAAGAGAAGAAGTGGGATACATAAAATCCATTGGTGTTAGATGAGGGAGAAAGCAAAGCTCGGAAACCTCTGGGATTGGATAAAGGTTAAATGATAGACACATATTTCTTTTACACAGGTGGGTGCAGGATCATTAACAGTCAACAATTAATAACAATGAGGGGACTTGTGTTCTCTAGAGAGCAGTGTCTGTGCTTTGAAGGGTCTGGAAAAAGGAAATTACTTCGACATTCCAAAGGTATTTTATCACAGATGCAGAAAGACAGAGGTCCTTTAAGGTGAAAATTGAACTTTGTCAGGGAAGATTCTAGCCTAGGACATGACTACCTGTCATAAACTAAAAGTTTTTAGTTTAAAAGTTTTCATTGCAGACCACCTTTGTGGTTACTTTAGGTCTCTGAGTTTGCAAGGTCACCACACGGGCCTCCCCTGAGCTTGTCAGGTTAGCATGTGGCCCCTTTTCATCCACAGTATTATTGTAGTGAAAAAAAATGTCTTAAACAGGGAGTAGTTAAGACTGATACCTTTTTAAAAGTACTTAATAATGATGAGTAGTTTGCCATCATTATAAAAGACTAGAGGCCCATTGCAGGAAGATTCCTGCAAGAATAGGGCTTCCTGAGGCTGGAGCGAAGCAGAGAAGGGAGCGAAACCCGGTGAGGTGGGCTTTGCTCCCGCTCCACTGCCCGGCTGGTTTTCCTCCCGCCTCCCGCCTCCACCGCCTTGGCTCCGTTCTTATCTCCGCCGCCTCTACTTTGCTACCTTCTGCAGCGGCTTCGCTTCCACGTTGTCTTCAGTCTTCGCTCCCAGACGGTATATGCAAATTAACTGCCATCTTGGTTGGGTTAATTTGCATATAGTCGCTCTGATTGGCTGGTGGGCATAGCGAAGGTATGATCTGTTAGTATCTTTGTCTTTTATTAGTGTAGATAAAGAAAATATTTAAGAATTTGGAACACTGTTGAAATATTATTAAATAAAAAACAGCTATCCAAATATTATGTACAGTGTGACTCCGTTTTTTAAATATAGGAGAGTAAAAGTAATTTTCCTCCTCCTTTTAAATTTTTTCTGACTGGACTATAAACAAATTATCAAACAGACTAACAGGAGAAATGCCCAAATTTATTACATATGCACACACATAAGACTGTGAGACCCCAAGGACAGATGGGGCAGTTAAGGCTTCTATGCCATCAGAAGTAAGAAGAAGGGGGCTGTGGTTTGGGACTTCACAGGGAAGGAAGACAATTCACATGAAGACAGAAGAGCAAACGTTTGGTAAATAAATGTCTACTAGGCCTTTTTTAACAATGGGACACAGACAGGACTCTGATTGAAGGTAAATGTCTACTAGGCCTTTTTTAACAATGGGACACAGGACTCTGATCGAAGAGGCCTGGTGAGGTGCCCCTCTCTATCACCCACTAGTTAATATTAAGCCACTAGAGGCCCGGTGCATGAAATTTCATGCACTGGGGGTTATCTCTCAGCCTGACCTGCGCTCGGCTCCCTACTCCTTAGCACTGCAGTGGAGGCGGGAGAGGCTCCCACCATTGCCTCTACTCTCACCAGCTGTGAGCCCGGCTTCTGGCTGAGCAATGCTCCCCCTGTGGGAGTGCACTAACCACCAGGAGGCAGCTCCTGCATTGAGCACCTGTCCCCTGGTGGTCAGTGCGCATCATAGCAACTGGTCACTCAGCCGGTTGTTCCGCTATTCGGTCTATTTTCATATTAGGGTTTTATTATACAGGATAGTTACCTGGGATGCCCACTCCCCCTGGGAGCAGGCCCTGTTCAGTTCTTTTAGGCAGGTAGGGGGAAGGGCACAGCTTCTTTCTGAGGCTTTATTTCCTAAAGCACAAACAAAAAAACACAGCTTAAAATAATCAATATGCCAAAAGGCAAAAAAGAGGTTTTTTTTAAAAGCAAAAACAGTTTAAAAAAAGAACAGAAAATCAGTATAAAGAATTTAAAAGAGGGAGAGAATGTCAGTTGAGATGCAAATGGAAATCAGAGGGTGGAGTTGGAGGAGGTGGCATTGAAGCTGGTCAATGAAGGAGGGAGAGAACCAAAGTCAGAACATCCCTCACTGATGCCTGTCACCGTATTTCCAACTGTAAACTTTTTGTGGCCTTAATGTAGAAGCACACAGGGCCACACCATCACACAACCTGTAGGGGGCACCATCCGTATCGCATGCCATGTAAATGGCCCCCCTGGAGTTGTGCAACTACTGCCCTTTAGGCAAAATTCTCTTCCTTCTAGAACTTAGGGGGCTTGCCTTAAAAAAAATAAATCTATAATAATAAAAGCAAAATATGCTAATTAGACACAATGTCCTTCCAGATGAAGCTGGGACTGCAAGGGAAGCTCAGGTCCCAGGTGCCAGAGGGAAGCCGGTGCCGGCAGCCGGGGGAAGGAAGGCCTACTCTTGCACAAATTTCGTGCATCAGGCCTCTAGTAGATAAATAAATAGAAGGAAGGAAGGAAAGAAGGAAGGGAAGGAAGGAAAGGAAGGAAGGAAGGAAGGAAGGAAGGCAGGCAGGCAAGGCAGGGAAAATCCAACCACTTTATTGCTGTAGATCAGTAGAGGCCTAGGATTTCACTGAGATGCTTTATGGGCATCTGACAGAGACAAGCTTAATAACAGGGATTTAGGACTTTTCTAGCCTCCTCCAGCCCCATTCCGATGGACAACTACATAGTTTGCAGGGTTCAGTGCAAAATGAAAATGTGAGGCCCCTTGTTCAAACAGCAGGGAAAACACGAAAGTTATTTGAAAGGATCCAGAATATACCAAAAAGCTGGAAAAACATGCAAGTCATTTGAATGGGTCCAGAATATACCACTGCAGCATAAAAATTATTTAGAGCTGAAGACACGTGAGAATCAGCAGATGCAGGAAGAGGTTTTTTATGTGCTCCCCTTTTCTGTCTAAAATCAGAGCTTTCGAGAGAGAACTCGCCTGCTATAAAGCCCCCTCCAGGGGCTTCGCATACCAGGGGAAAGAGTGATTTCTGTCACCAGGCAGAAGTTGGTGCAGGGGTGAGAGATTGCATAAACAGGCTTTTAGTAAAACAAACCTTAGTTTCCCCTACATATTTCTGTCATTACCCACCATATGGTCCCTTGAAATCCTAACCTCCTTCCCTTGTTAAGATGGTATATATCCCCAAATTTTAAGCACTTCATTGAGCCACGCTATTCTGAGAACTCTCAAGTAGGCATGAGAATAAAAATGTGTCTTTTCTCGTGCTAACCTGTCTATTGTCGGTTTAATTTGCAGGCCTCCAAGCCCTGAGCCCTATAGCATAAAGGACAGATTTTCCTCCCTAACAGTACTAAAATATAAAACTCTTTTCTTTCTTCTGAGGTTTCTCTTTTGACTTGTCGTAGTGGTTTTTATTTGTTGTTGTTTTTTAGCGCTGTTCTATGTAAAGAAAAAGAAAATAATTAAATTATTAGCATGACTTGTACCATTTGATAATATGCAATGCAATTTTAGGGCAAATATAAGAGCATTTGTGCAAAATCACAAAATTTATGTTTTGTAGCTCATACATGCGTATTTTTTTCTTACAAGAACAAAGGAATGGCTGCACAAAAATAAACAACTATTTTCTACTTTACTTCTTGATTTGCACATCTTCCATCAATACTATGATTGTTTTATCTTTCCCCTTTTTTTCATCATTTTCAGCACAAGTGGTTGGCTGATACAGAGAAGTAACAGGAGCAAAAAAGGATATGACGGGGTTCCTGGTTATGTGTGTTCCTTAGAATTGCCTTCTTTCTATGTTAGCAAGTTCTGTTTTGAATGAAAGATGTGACCTCAGCCCCCATTTACCGAGTCATAAATATAATCCATTAACCTTGCAATGGTCTGGTCTTGCTGAACTCCCCTGCACCCTGGATCTACTAGCACTGTGTGCTAATAGAGCATCGTTGGATGCAAATGAACAGCAAGAAGCTGAGTCTTCAGCCCGTCTCCTCTGCTCCTGCATGTGCTCCACTGTCCCCTCAGACTCCACTTACAAAACGTAAGTTTAAAAATAAAAATATTAATAATTTCAAGTTGGTGACAGCAGACCTTTAAACCCTGGGGCCCTTCTGAACACAGCACCTTGTGGGACTACACAGTCCACACACCCAGGAAGGAGGCCCTGTCCACTTCCACCAGAACAGTTCCACGTGGGCTTCCACTTAGAGTTTCATTCAAAAAGTGTTTTTAGGTAGCACTTAAAATGGTAGTCTAGACTAAGAGGTAAACTCAAACACCCATGGAGCTAGGGAGGCAATAGGAAGGACACAAGCAGGCTTTCTTGGTCTCTCCCCCAGTGTGGAGAGATGCAGGGGGCAAGTTATTTCCATTTCCTCTTAACTCTACCTTAAGGAAAACAGCAAAGCACGTGCCATAACAAATGGCAGCTGACCCTCAGCTTCAGTGCCAGGAGCCACTGGGATTGTTGGGGACTGTGGGAGAATGAAGGACTCCTGCCCTTCCCCTCTGAAGAAATGGCCAGCTGTGGCTGTCTGGGGGAGCAAGCCCAGCGTTGCCAGGTCCTCCAATTTTTCAAGAGAAACTGAAAATCTAAACTCTGTGTGAGTGCCCATCAATGGATGAGTGGATAAAAAAGCTGTGGCACATTTACACCATGGGATACTATGCAGCAGTAAAAAAGAAGGATCTCTTATCCTTTGAGACAGCATGGAGGGACCTGGAGAGTATCATGATAAGTGAAATAAGCCAGTCAGAGAAAGACAAGTGTCACACATATGTGGAATCTAATGAACAAAATACACTGATGAACAAAATAGATCCAGAGACATAGAAGCATAGAACAGACTGTTGAATCTCAGAGGAAAGGTGGGGGTGGGGGTGGATAGGAAGAAATCAACCAAAGATCTTGTATGCATATATGCATAACTCATGGACACAGAAAACAGTGTGGTGAAGGCCTGGGGCTGGGGTGGGGAGAGGGGTTAATGGGGGGAAAAAGAAGGCAAATGTAATACTTTTGACAATAAAGTTGTTATTTTTTAAGTAATAGGAGAAAATGTAGGAAAAGATCTTTGTGACCTAGGCATGGAAGCCTTGTTTACCAAAACTTTGCCCTGGCTGGTGTAGTTGGTTGAGCATCTTCTCGTGCACTGAAAAATGGACAGTTGGATTCCTGGTCAGGGCACATGCTTGATCCCAGATAGGGGGCATGTGGGAGGCTGCTGATGGATGTTTCTCAAATTGGTGTTTCTCTTTCTCTATCCCTCTTCCTTCCTCTCTAAAATCAATAAAAATATGTTTGGAAAAAAAATTCAAAAGCACCAACTATAGGGTAAAATCACTGATGAATGTTGTTAAAACAGAATTAGAAAAGTAATGGAAACCAATATTAATTTAAATAATGTATTAATCTTTTATTGTACAAATTATTGAAACTGTATGCATCTGTATTCTAAGTCTATAAAATCCCTTGTGTATTTAAATTTTCAGCATATTTCAAATCAGACTAGCCACATTGTAAATGCTCAAAAGCCACATGTGGCTAGTAGTTACCATGTTGGACATCACGGGTCTAAAATACACAAAGAATTCCTTTAAATCAATAAAAAGAATGTTAAAACAGAATTAGAAAAGAAATGGAAACCAATATTAATTTTAATAATGTATTTTATTTATATTAATCTTTTATTGTACAAATTATTGAAATTTTATACATCTGTATTCTAGGGCTATAAAATCCCTTGTGTATTTAAATTTTCAGCATATTTCAAATCAGACCAGCCACATTGTAACTGCTCAAAAGTCACATGCGGTTAGTAGTTACCATGTTGGACATCACAGGTCTAAAATACACAAGGAATTCCTTTAAATCAATAGTAACTCCTAATATCAATTCCTATAGGACAATAGGCAAAGGATATGAATATGTAATTTACAGCAAAGAAAATACTTCTAAGATACAGAGATGCTCAAAATCATTGCTAATTAGGAAAAATATGAAATAAAATCTATGAGCCCAGAAAAAAATCATGAAGTTGGATAATGCTAAGAGTTGGTGGAGATACAGGTGTATGGCATCCTCATTTGCCTGGGTAGGGGAGAGGGTAGACAGGTGTAGACATTATGAAGAGTGATTTAGTCAAGGTAAATAGATGACAGAAATTAATTCTGCTCCCAGAATTAAAGAAGTTCTTACACAATATAGACATTTATTTTTCTGTTGATTGTTTCTTCCCCACTGGACTATAAGCAGGAATTTTATTTTGGTGATTTCTGAATCTCCAATGTTGGGAAGAGGGCTGGTACATAGTAGGTGCTCAGTAAATACTTGTAGAATGGAAGACTGAATGCCATACTCATCACAGAGAGCCAATGAGGAGTGTGTTTTACAGATGAGGAAAATGAAACTCAGAGGAGCCATCCCTCCAATTTCACATCTCCGTTTGCCAGCAGAGCTGATGTTAGCACAAAGTTCAACAGGCCAGACTGACTCCCAGACACCATTCATTCACTATTTCTTTTCTTTTTTTTTAACCCTCACCTGATGATGTTTTTATTGATTTTAGTGAGCGAGAAAGAGAAACATCAGTGTGAGAGAGAAGCATCAAAAGTTGGATAATGCTAAGAGTTGGTGGAGATACAGGTGTATGGCATCCTCATTTGCCTGGGTAGGGGAGAGGGTAGACAGGTGTAGACATTATGAAGAGTGATTTAGTCAAGGTAAATAGATGACAGAAATTAATTCTGCTCCCAGATGTTTATCATAAAGAAGTTCTTACACAATGTAGACATTTATTTTTCTGTTGATTGTTTCTTCCTCACTGGACTATAAGCAGGAATTTTATTTTGGTGATTTCTGAATCTCCAATGTTGGGAAGAGGGCTGGTACATAGTAGGTGCTCAGTAAATACTTGTAGAATGGAAGACTGAATGCCATACTCATCACAGAGAGCCAATGAGGAGTGTGTTTTACAGATGAGGAAAATGAAACTCAGAGGAGCCATCCCTCCAATTTCACATGTCCGTTTGCCAGCAGAGCTGATGTTAGCACAAAGTCCAACAGGCCAGACTGACTCCCAGACACTATTCATTCACTATTTCTTTTTCTTTTTTTTTAACCCTCACCTGATGGTGTTTTTATTGATTTTAGTGAGCGAGAGAGAGAAACATCAGTGTGAGAGAGAAGCATCAATCAGTTGCCTCCCGAATGCAACCCAACCGGGGATTGAATGCACAACCTAGGTATGTGCCCTGACCAGAATCAAACCCACAACCTTTTTGTGTAGGGGACAATGCTCCAACCAACTGAGCCACTCATTTCCTATCATTTCCTATCTCAACATTTCTATTGAGCATGTCATATGGAAAGTGGGCCCATAAGTTACTGTTAAGAGCAACTACATAACCACATTTTCAGGTTTTAAATTGGAGCATGTCTAAATACAGAAAGTGTCTGCTAGATAAGGATGCCCTCTAAATGTCTTCATGCATTCTTGGGTCATGTCTTTCCCAAGAGATGTTACTTTAAAAAAAAAGAAAGAAAGAAAGAAAGGAAAGGAAAAAAGGGAAGGAGAAGGAAAGATGATCTAAAAGGCAGTGGTTCTCAACCTTCCTAATGCCGTGACATTTTAATACAGTTCCTCATGTTGTGGTGACCCCCAACCATAAAATTATTTTCGTTGCTACTTCATAACTGTAATTTTGCTACTGTTATGAATCGTAATGTAAATATCTGATATGCAGGATGTATTTAGGCGACCCCTGTGAAAGGGTCGTTCCACTCCCAAAGGGGTCGCGACCCACAGGTTGAGAACTGCTATTAAATAGACTTAAGGCTTTTGTTAACTACACATTTAACCATTCAGGAAAAGAACAGGCAGTCTCAGAGAGAACAAATTCACAGCTTCATTTTAGAACTTTAATGTTAAAAGGGGTAAATGCTTACCCACCAGCTTGCATGTTTTTTGGGTTTTTGTCTTTCCTTTTTTCTCCATAGCTTTGATGAGCTACCTTCAGAAAATAATTTGAGTACTTGCTTCAGCTTTCTCAGCTCCTTTTGGCCATCCATACCTTGGCAGGTCTCACCTTATGTGGGTATAAGCACTCACTTTCCATCTCCACCCACTATGTCAGGAATCAAGTTTTAACTCACTTTGTAGCAAAACAAATCCATCTGGAAATTGGCATTTCTATGACATGTTCTCACAACTGCTGTTTAAGTCAGTGGTTCTCAACCTTCCTAATGCCTTTAATACAGTTCCTCATGTTGTGGTGACCCCCAACCATAAAATTATTTTCGTTGCTACTTCATAACTGTAATTTTGCTACTGTTATGAATCGTAATGTAAATATCTGATATGCAGGATGTATTTAGGCGACCCCTGTGAAAGGGTCGTTCGACCCCGAAAGGGGTCGAGACCCACAGGTTGAGAACTGCTGTTAAATAGACTTAAGGCTTTTGTTAACTACACATTTAACCATTCAGGAACAGAACAGGCAGTCTCAGAGAGAACGAATTCACAGTTTCATTTTAGAGCTTTAATGTTAAAAGGGGTAAATGCTTACCCACCAGCTTGCATGTTTTTTGGGTTTTTGTCTTTCCTTTTTTCTCCATAGCTTTGATGAGCTACCTTCAGAAAATAATTTGAGTACTTGCTTCAGCTTTCTCAGCTCCTTTTGGCCATCCATACCTTGGAAGGTCTCACCTTATGTGGGTAAAGCACTCACTTTCCATCTCCACCCACTGTCAGGAATCAAGTTTTAACTCACTTTGTAGCAAAACAAATCCATCTGGAAATTGGCATTTCTATGACATGTTCTCACAACTGCTGTTCATCGTTCCCCGCGTGTGCGCATGTGTGGTAAACTCAGAATACATTTAAAGCAGGACACTGGGCAAATCTTTAGAAGTCAGATGCATGCTATAAGGGGAGGGCATACTCTGAGAGCTCTGAAGGTTGACTATAGCTGGCATCAGGCATGTTAAATATTTGACCATTTTGACTAAACACTATTATTCTGAACATGTTCCACCTTCTCTATTTACCAAAAGATGATTTCCCAATTGCAGGAGGGATTGCAATTATACCACGTCAAAACACATAGCCCCTTTTCTTCATTAGTTCATTTACTTATCCCCAGCCCTGCCTGTGGCAAGGGCATTTGGGGTAGCTCAAACACGACGTGAAGGACTGGATTATCCAGGAAGCTTTACTTTCCTATGCTGATTCCTACTTCCAAATGGATAATAGTAGCAAAATTAATAACAGCATAATGATTCAGAATCACTAACATCCTTCCACTGCCTGCCACGTGCCAGACTCTTTGCCAAGTACTTTGCACACATTTTCTCGTTTAACCCTCAAAACAAGTCTATGAGTAAACACTATTTTCCCATTTCACTGAAAAGTAAAATGAGGTTTAGAGAAATGGAATTATACAACAGCATTTAATTGGCAAGGGGTAAAGCTGGGATTGGAATGCAAAGCTTTTCCAGAAAGTTCCCTCCCTACCAACTGCTATTCACTACATTTCTGGTGGGAGGTGTCTGGGCTGGAGGAAAATATTCATAGTCAATCACTTGAGTCCAGGGCACCTTAATAACAAGTTGGAAGAGATGAGCGACTAAGGCTGGAGGTATAGAGACAAGATATGTGATTATCTCAAGTTGCTCATATCCAGTGGGGATTTATAGTATAATGAGTTTCCATATACTGTTGTGCCCAAGGCTTCACCCTGAACTTCAAAGTGTTGAGAGTTGACCAGGTCTATCATACTGACCTATCTGTCCCCAGGCTCTGGCACATTGATGTTCCATGAATATTTAAGTGAATGAATAGACCACTGAGTTTACCAACTCAGAAACCTTCTTAGGAGGTGAGAATGTCTGAAGAGCTATTATCTTCAGGAATTAAATGGAGCAGGAATATTAGTGAATTTCCCTGTAGTAGGCAACCTCTAAGATGACCTGCAAAAATCTTACCTACCTCCTGATAATCATGCCCTGTGTAATCCTTCTCATGATTGTAGGCTATGCTTATTGGTTTGCTTTTAATAAATAGAATATGGCAGAAGTGATAGGCTGTCACTTCCAAGATTAGATTATAAAAAGACTGTGTCTTCTGGATATCTCTCTCTCTCTCTCTCTCTCTCTCTCTCTCTCTCTCTCTCTCTCTCTTTCTCCCTCTCTCTCTCATTTAGATGACCAAATTCATATCATGTGAACACTTAGCCAGCATATGGTGGAGAGGCCCACATGGAGAAAAACTGAGGCCTGCCAGTAACAGAAAAGGGGAGCTCAGAAACAGATCTCAGAGGCCTGCCTGCAGCCATACAAGAGAGGTTATAAACCTATTCTCCAGACCCCCAATTGAGCCCTGAAATGTCTGTTGCTCCAGCTGACAGATGGACTGTAACCTCCTGAGAGACCTGAGCCAGAAGCACCCAGCTAATCCATGCCTGTATTCCTGACCTGCAGAAACTGTGAAATAATAAACATTTATTGTTCTAGGGTGCTAGGCTTTAGGGTAATTTGTTATTCAGCAATAAATAACTAATACATTCCCTGATATAATACATTCCAATCAAATAAGGGCTATAAAAAGGAATTGCAGCTATGAAAATGGTCTAAGACCACTTATAACTCCTGTTTATTTCCTGACTCACTTCATGGTGATTATCTATAAACATCCACAATAGAAAGGGATCATATGCTTATTTTCAGGTGCAGCAAAGGAATGAGGAGGACTGGGGACCCTTGGTCCCATGCCACAGTCAGTCCTACAAAGAGAAAACCCTAAAAAAAAACTGAATGTGTGGCTTTGTAAAGAGTTAACTGTCCAGGAGTAACAGTTAACTCTCTAGAAAATTCATCTTGGTTTCCCAACATTCATAACACTGAAGTTGGGTGATGTATCAATTAGGATTAGGTTCAGCTACATAAAGCAATAAACCACCAAAAAACACTGGCATAAAGGAAAATGAGTTTATATTCCATGTAGAATTCTTGTGTGGAGGAAGTCGTTTTGAGGACTGGTCTGGCAGCTCTATGATGTCATCCAGGACCAGGCTCCTCCTATCCATCCTCAGGGAGATATCCAGAGGGCAGCTCCCCACCCCCACCCCCATATATTCTCATTCTAGCAACAGTATGGAGGAAAGGGCAGGAGGAGCACGCCCATCCTTTTAAATCAATTTCCTAGAATCCTGCGTGACTCTTCTGTTTACATCTCATTGACCAGACCTTATTCACATGCACATGAGCTAAAATCAAGGTTTTGTTACTAAATGGAGGGGGGAAACAGATACTAGGGAAGCAAGTAGTAACCTCCACACAGGTAACAAGACGGATAGAGCACCACAGGGTTTGTTAGTCTAAGATTTTATGAACAGACACAGCTTACATTGTTGGCTTTATCACTCTTCTTTAATTTCATCAAACAGGACTAGACACCACTCTTTTTTTAAAATATGTTTTTATTGATTTAAGAGAGGAAGGAAGAGGGAGATAGAAACATCAATGATGAGAGAAAATCATTGATTGGCTGCCTCCTGCACGCCCCCTGCTGGGGATCGAGCCCACAACCCAGGCATGTGCCCTTGACCAGAATTAAACCGGGGACCCTTCAGTCCACAGGCTGACCCTCTATCCACTGAGCAAACTGGCTAGGGCTCATAGGTGCTGACTGATTTACTTCTATGTCAACAATGTTGTATCAGGTGCCTTCCCTACCATCAGAGAGCAAATTTTCAGATATGTTCATGATCCAGAATGTGTAGCAACAACTGGGAATGTTACAGGTTCAGTTTCCACATCGTTTCTGCCATAACTTAGCACTGAACATCCACCCAAAATTTCTTTCAGGACTGAAATGTCAAAGGATGCACTTCCTGAGAAGGCTTTCAGTTGGACAGTCACTATCTATATATATAAAAGCCTAAGCGACTGTTACAACAGAATGACCGCAACGACTGGAACAACCAGTCGCTATGACGCACACTGACTACTGGGGCCAGACGCTCAACACAGGAGCTGCCTCCAGCCTGCAGGCCTCCATTGCTGATGGGGCCTGCCAGCCAACCTCCCAGTCCCTCCTCCTGGCTGGTAGGTCCCAATCACCTGACTGGGGCCAGGCCCTGGGCTGGGATGGGGAACCAGGGATGGGTGGCAGCAGACGCAGGCAGCAAGGGAAGGCGGAGGGGGGGCAGGGAGGCGGGGAGGCAGGGAACCTGATCGGCCCTGATCGCCAGCCAGGCCTAGGGACCCCACCCGTGCACATATTTCTTGCACCAGGCCTCTAGTTGGAGAATAAACATGCTAAAGGCAGTGCAGAAATTGTTCAAGGACCTACGGTCACTGGTAGATTTCCGATCATCAGCCTTGGTCAGGCACATGAATACACAAGTTGTACCACATTCTCTACAACATCGGGATGCATGGAGAGATATACCTCCCACTTTCTTTACTTTAAAGACAAGATCTTTAATGTTGCCATTCCCCAATTCCATGTGAATGTCCAACATTCAGAGGATCAGTAGCTCCATTGGAAATGGGTCCTGATAAATATGAAGAGATGAAAGAGGGAGAAAAGGAGGAGAAAGACGATGGTACTGATTCAGCAGAGATGGACAAATCTGATGAATATGACAAGACAGGCTAAGGAGACTCTGATGTTCCCATTCACAGACACTGCTACTCTGGCCTTTTTTAGCAAGCCTCTGCAGTGGAGGCACTGAAATGAATCCAACTTGTTAAACAGATTTCTGAATAATGTAAACAACTAAACTGCCCTCAGCATATAGTCAGAAAATTAGCATGAAATATTGTTCCAGGTCCTGTGTTCTATGTGCCTTTTCATTAAGAACTGGATTGTTTGGGTTTGCTTTGTGTTTTTGAGGTAGAGGAGAAATGGGGATCTTTTTTCTCTTCTAGAAGTCAATGAAGGAATAGTTCCCTAGGTAAGGAACTGACATCTCTTTGTTTAAAAATATTTAATACTTATACAAATATGGAAGTAGGAGGGAATTGTTTTTGAATGAGGATTTAAAATATATCAGATACTACCCCAGGGTAGAGAGAAACTATGTGACTGAAAAAGACTTCTTGCTGTTGCAAGTTCTTTAGAACTGAACATAATTTGTAATTAGGTTAATCCATTTAGTAATTCCTATACATTTTGTACTCACAGGGTACTAATTGACTAAACAGTTTGAATGCTAGTTGTTTTGTCCTTTCTTAGACAATCTATCCTTGAATTTAAAGTTTTTATCATGTGTCCTTGACTTTAAATTTAGTGTTCAATTCCCCAACCTTAAATTTAATTTAAAATCTTCAACATAACCTTAAACTTAATTTAAAGCCTTCAACACTATGATTTTTACCATATTGTTCACAGATGCATCATTGTGAAATGTGGAATGTAAAAATATGTATTGTGTTGCTTGTTAACAAAAAAGTCTTCACAATGTCTCATGTAATCTAAATTTGTATACTGCTTCTGTTTTGTTTCTCCTGTATATACTTAACTGTCTAAGTTTGTGATAAATGACATGAATTTTATGTTAAGACTAGAGGCCCAGTGCACAAATTCGTGCATGGGTGGGGTCCGGGCGGCCTGGCCCCAATCAGGGAGGATCAGGCTGGGCCCTTCAGAAGGAGGAGACAGCGGGAGTTTGGCCAGCTGGCCCGCCCAGGAATAGTTCCCTAGGTAAGGAACTGACATCTCTTTGTTTAAAAATATTTAATACTTATACAAATATGGAAGTAGGAGGGAATTGTTTTTGAATGAGGATTTAAAATATATCAGATACTACCCCAGGGTAGAGAGAAACTATGTGACTGAAAAAGGCTTCTTGCAGTTTCAAGTTATTTAGAACTGAACGTAATTTGTAATTAGGTTAATCCATTTAGTAATTCCTATATATTTTGTACTCACAGGGTACTAATTGACTAAACAGTTTGAATGCTAGTTGTTTTGTCCTTTCTTAGACAATCTATATTTGAATTTAAAGTTTTTATCATGTGACCTTGACTTTAAATTTAGTGTTCAACTCCCCAACCTTAAATTTAATTGAAAATCTTCAACATAACTTTAAACTTAATTTAAAGCCTTCAACACTATGACTTTTATCATATTGTTCACAGATGCATCATTTTGAAATGTGAAATGTAAAAGTATGTATTGTGTTGCTTGTTAACAAAAAAGTCTTCACAATGTCTCATGTAATCTAAATTTGTATACTGCTTCTGTTTTGTTTCTCCTGTATATACTTAACTGTCTAAGTTTGTGATAAATGACATGAATTTTATGTTAAGACTAGAGGCCCAGTGCACAAATTCGTGCATGGGTGGGGTCCGGCCGGCCTGGCCCCAATCAGGGAGGATCAGGCTGGGCCTTTCAGAAGGAGGAGACAGCGGGAGTTTGGCCGGCTGGCCCGCCCTGATCGGGGACTGATCAGGGCCGGGCCAGCTTGGGGGAGGAGCCATAGGCGATTGGCCAGCAGGCCCTGCTCCCGATTTGGGGGGGGCCAGCCATGGGGAGGGGCTGTGGGCAGTGGGCTGGCCAGCCCCTCCCCTGAATGGGGTTGGGGGGGCAATCAGGGGTGGGGCCAGCCAAGGGGAGGAGCTTCAGGCCAATTGGGGTGGTGGGGACCCATTGGGGGTGGGACTGGCCAGGGGGAGGGGCTGCAGGAGGCTGGCCAGCAGGCCCCGCCCCCTATCAAGGTGGGGGAGTGATCAGGGGC
>NW_005371937.1:1307606-1308398 GCF_000412655.1 Myotis brandtii | reverse complement strand
AAGCAAGCCTCATGTTAGTTTCAAGCTGCCTGGCTGCCGGCCGCCATCTTGGCTGTCAGTTAATTTGCATATCTCCCTGATTAGCCAATGGGAAGGGTAGCGGTCGTACGCCAATTACCATGGTTCTCTTTTATTAGTGTAGATTTTTTCCTGAAACATGGATATATTTGAGAGTTTGTAATTAAGTCCTCCAAGTGTCAAAAGCTCAATTTAAAAAAATAAATTTTGGTTCTGATGATATAAAAGAGAAAAAGAATAAGGAAAGAAAGAAAATTATTGGTTGGTATAATAGAAAAAGTGCAGTGGTAGGAAGGGCTTTGAGTGTGGTTTGTTGCTGCTACTTTCTATTCTGCTCTATTCTGTGTAGCTTCACCCTCAGACTGCTTTCCATAGCAGCTTTATGGGGGTCCATCTCAGCACCCTAGCATACAGCACGGTGCAGTGGTGTCATAGCTGGGAAAGGGGAGCAATCTACCTTGGGTGCAGACAATAGGAGGCGCATTATCTATAGAGCAGCGGTTCTCAACCTGTGGGTTGCCAACCTGTGGGTCGCGACCCCTTTGGGGGTTGAACGACCCTTTCACAGGGGTCACCTAAGACCATCGAAAAACACATATATAATTACACTAGAGGCCTGGTGAACAAATATTTGTGCACTCGGAGGGGAGGGGGAGTCCCTCAGCCCGGCCTGTACCCTCTCGCAGTCTGGGACCCCTCGGGAGATAACGACCTGCTGGCTTAGGCCTGCTCCCGGGTGGCAGAGTGCAGGCCCAATCCCTAGGTGCAGCCCCT
>NW_005371937.1:1295581-1306329 GCF_000412655.1 Myotis brandtii | reverse complement strand
ACCCTTTCACAGGGGTCGCCTAAGACCATCGGAAAACACATATATAATTACATATTGTTTTTGTGATTAATCACTATGCTTTAATTATGTTCAATTTGTAACAATGAAAATACATCCTGCATATCAGATATTTACATTACGATTCATAACAGTAGCAAAATTACAGTTATGAAGTAGAAACTAATTTTATGGTTGGGGGTCACCATAACATGAGGAACTGTATTAAAGGGTCGCGGCATTAGGAAGGTTGAGAACCACTGCTATAGAGAATTTTAAAACAATAATAAGACCAACAAAAGCAGGTTTATTAATTTCCTTACCATGAAGTTTGAAACAAAGTTAATGATGAAATGCTCATCCCAGCGAGGCTAACAGCAACAACATCCAATGCTTGGCACTCATGCATCTGTACTCCAGAATCTCCAACAAAAGTTCTGAGAGCCACACTGATTGGCCTAGATTAAGTCATGTGCCTACACTTAACCAATCATGGCCAGCAAAATCATGGGATGTGCTGATTGGCTTAGCTTAAGTTATAGGCTGATTCCCGAACTGGAATCAGCTTCTCTAAATTCCTACCAATTCCCAGTTGAAACCTGGAACAGAAGAGATGGGGAAAGATGAACCCATTCTGGTGTTCACCACACCTGTGACCTTCAGCAAGTTATTTGACCCAAGTCTCGATATGTGCTAGATACTGTCCTATCAGTTCCACATATGTATAAATTCCAACTGCAGGAGGAAGCTACTCTGATTATCCCCAGGTGTCATTCAGGATCCTAACAGAAAACAAATAGCCACTCACATTAAAGTGCTTTGAGGAGGGCTTATCTGCAAAGAGGCTATTTACAAAGATGTAGGCTGGGTGTGGGGAACTATAAAGGAGAGTGCAGGGACCCAGGCTGGGAGCAGCAGAGCTGCCATCCCCACCCCTCACCCGCCTAGTCCTGCAGGGTCAGTGGGAGGGAAGAGCTCCCGGAAGCTGAAAGACAGAGTGAGTTGTAGTGAGATAGTGAAGTTTGGCCAAGGGTTCAGTTAACCCAAAGCAACTTCAAAGAAAGAGAGCTAGGGAAACAAATACCCTAACTCACTCTTTGCCTTCTCGGCTATGGCCTGGGCTCCCTGCTGGCAACCTGAACAGGAAGTACAGGGCCATCACCTACTGATGACATCCTTACAGCTAGCCTCTTGGAGCAGAAATCAGGGTAGAAAGTGTGGAGAGGAAGATTTCCAACACACGCCATTGTTCAGAGGAGGAAACTGAGGCTGGAGAAGTTAAGTCACTTGTCTGGTCCAGAGCATAAACTTTTTTTTTATCAGCTTTATTGAGGTACTAGAGGCCCAGTGCATGAAAATTCGTGCACTTGAGGGGGATCCCTCAGCCCGGCCAGCACCCTCTTGCAGTCCAGAAGCCGGGGGATGTCCGACTGACAGCTTAGCGCTGCCGCAGAGGCAGGAGAGGCTCCTGCCACCACTGCTGCGCTCGCCAGCCATGAGCCCAGCTTCTGGCTGTGCAGCACTCCCGCTGTGGAAGCGCACTAACCACCAGGGGGCAGCTCCTGTGTTGAGCTTCTGCCCCCTGGTGGTCAGTGCACATCATAGTGACCTGTTGTTTCGCCTTTCGATCAATTTGCATATTAGGCTTTTATCATATAGGATAATTGCCAAATCAGAGCATATACTTTCAATCACTATACTATACAATATCTCAGAGCGAGTAAAGCACAGGCACATTGCTGTACACTGTATTATATATGCTTCACAAATGTTACTTTTTCACTTCATTTTAGCTGCCACTGATTAAATCAGTGTCTGAATTTTCCCCACATGGGGTGCTCCCACTAGCAAATGGACTAAGGCCCCCTCCCAGGGAGTCAGACCACATCTCTCAGTCGACACAGCTCTGAGCACCCCAAGGGAACACAATATAAATGTGAAAGACATGCTGCTTTTCCTCTCTGCATTTCTAAACTAACTTGAATTGCTGGTGGTACAACGAAAATAAATCAAAATGTGAGAGTCTGTGAGCAGCTTCCATTCAAGGTGCAATTGATTTGTTACACAATGCACACGGCGACCAGAGCCACCAACTAAGTGGACAGGGAGCCTGACAATATGCACGCACTCCAGCAAGCAGGGCAAGGAAATCAAAGGGTTCGACTGGCTGCTTCTTAATCCAATTCATGCTCGCCTCACTCTTGTCAGAAAGGTGGGGGTGGCAGATATTATTTGTCACTCCAGTGTCACTGGTGGGCTCAGAAGGGTGACATGATTTACCTATTGTCAAGCGAGTTTTCATAACAGCCTAACTCCATTTGACACATTCCTTTCAGCAAGCCAAACATGCTGTTGGTCCATACCTTAAATGTGTCGAAATAATTTGCAAGCAACACCCACATCCCCATTCTATTTGATAGAGCTGGGTTAGTCACTTGGAAGAGTTGCTAGGGAGGTTAGTCAGAAAGGAGGAATGCCAGAAAATTAGTGCTTCGGGGCTTCACCTCATGTGGAAGAGGCCAATAATTGTATTACTGATGTGTAAGAGAGATGACTGGGGGCAGGCCACTGCTGCTAAGCCTGGTGCTTTCATGATCGCATTTAATGCCCACAAGCACCCAATGAGGGGGTTATTACTACCTTTAGCATTTCACAGAGGAGGGATTTGAGTCTAGAGAGATCATGATTTACCTTGAAGGACAGGTGAGCTTCATGGGTATGCAATTGGAGAAAGGACCTGCACTTGGTTCAATATTCTACTATCATCATCTTGAAATTCTTAGTAACTTTTGAGCAAGGGGATCTGCACTTTCATTTTGCATTGAGCTTTGCAAATAATGTAGCGGGCCCTGTCTGGAGGCATCTAGCCTACAAACACTTCCATAGTGTATACCAGGCACTGCATTTGGCCAAGGGGTCAACAATCCCATGATGTTCAAGTCCCCACTGTCATGGAGCTGCATTCCACTGAAGGAGAAAGATCATAGTTAAAGATAACAAGAAGGTCAGTACAGATGATGACAGAGCTCTGAAGAAAGTAAATGGGATGTGCCCAGCTGGCCTGGCTCAGTGGTTGAGCACCGACCTATGAACCAGGAGGTCATGGTTCGATTCCCAGTCAGGGCACATGCCCAGGTTTGCAGGCTGGATCCCCAGTGTGGGGTGTGCAGGAGGCAGCTAATCAATGATTCTCTCTCATCATTGATGTTTCTCTCTCTCTCTCTCCCTCTCCTTTCCTCTCTGAAATCAATAAAAAATATATATTTTTAAAAAGACAGCAAATAGGGTGATACGATAAAGTAAATGGGAGTGGGAGGGGCACTACATCACATAGGGTGGTCACCTCCAAGAGGTGACACTTAAATGAGGCCTGAGGAGGAGGAGGAGCCAGGCTGGCAGGACCCTGGCGAGGGGCTCAGGCCCAGGAAGTGGTAACAAGGGCAATGGGCCAAAGGAGGGTGCCCTGTTGAAGGGCCAGAAAGAGCGCATTACTTCACCTGAGTGATGGGCACTGAGGGGCGGACAGTGAGAGGCCAGGGAAGTTGAGAGTCAGGTGGAAACGAGGTCACACGGGCCTTTTAAGCCACACTCATGATGGATTTGATGCCCCAGCACTGGGTGTGAGGGAATGAGAGGAGCTGAGACATTTTAATACTCAGCTATTGTATGTAGAACAGATAAAAGGAAGGCAGGAGATATGAGAACAAATCACAACTATACTCACCACCACACGTCATGGCCTCCTACAGGGCCAGCTGGATGGATTCCAGGAAGGCCTCCAGAGAATCAACATGTAACTGGTGCACATTGCATGTGCAGGCATGTGTGTGTGCAAATACATATGTGTACATTCATAAGGCATCTGAAGAACCACCATACAACTGGCTCTCATTTCATATGTGTGTGTAAATATAAACATTTTAAAACAAAATGTAAAAAAAACAATATGCACACACAAATGTATCATGTTTCCAACTGACATCCAATGTATTAATTTGTGCAGCTGGATTAATTCATTTTAATATTATAAACCTGAGATATAAGATTCCTTCACCATATCTGCTTATTTGAAGAGTCTCTTGAGATTGCATGATGAAATGATTAACAACACCGTCATGATTTATTTATTTTAATATTATCTTTTTTTAATCCTCACCCAAGGATATGTTTTTATTGATTTTGAGTAAGAGAGAGGAAGGAAAAAAGAGAGAGACCTCAATATGAGAGAGAAACATCCATTGGTTGTGTCCCATATGTGCCCCAACTGGTAATTTTTTTAATCCTCACCCAAGGATATGTTTTTATTGATTCTGAGTAAGAGAGAGGAAGGAAAAAAGAGAGAGAAAGAGAGAGAGACCTCAATATGAGAGAGAAACATCAATTGGTTGTGTCCCATATGTGCCCCAACTGGTAACTGAACCCGAAACCTAGGTGTGTGCCCTAACTAGCAATCAAACCCAAAACCTTTGATGTTTGGAACAACCCTCCAACTAACTGCCAGAGCTATTTATTTTAATATTATCTTTTAAAAATAATTTTATTTATTTATTTTAGAGAGAAGAAGGGAGGGAGAGAGAGAAGCATCTATTTGTTTTTCTACTTATTTATATATGCATTGGTTGATTCCAGTATTTGCCCTGACCAGGGATCGAACCCACATGATGCTCTAACCAACTAACCTACCAAGCCAGGACAACACCATTACTATTAAAACCATTATTAGGTGTTTCCTAACACTGTACAACCAGGACAAAATTAATGGGATGCTGGGACCAACAGAAAACTAACAATTATCCAACATCTTCAAGTTCACATGGGGTGTTCCCCAGCTTATCACTCACTCTCTTTAAAGAGAGTAAAATCCTATATATTTAAAGGCATACTTGTGTTTTGTACCTTAAGACTAATTTGTCTATTTATTCTTGATTCAGCAAATAATAATAATTAATACTGACACACAGGCAAATCTTTGTCCTAAAGCTTCACACCAACTCAGCATGAAACCTGACAACTACAGAAAAACTATTACCCCACTTTTCACAGGTGAAGAAACTGAGCCACAGAGAACCTAACAACTCCTCATATTAAAAACTTAGTAGCAAGGTCATGCAGCTAACGGAGGGCAGTGCCAGGACAAAAACCCAGGCAGTCCAGCTCTAAACTAGAGGTTGGCAGATTGGGACAAATCTGATCCTTCGCCTGTTTTTATAAATGAAGTTTTATTGGAACAGCCACACACATTCATTTATGTGTTGTCTATGCCTGCATTTGCTACAATAGTAGAGTTGAGTAGTTGTGGCAGAGACCATAAGCCCCCAAACCCTAAAATATTTACTACCTGGTTTTTTCTAGAAACGTGTGTTGAGCCTGCTCTAAACCACCAACCCATACTGCATCTACCTACTATGTGCCAGCCACCGATGTAGGTGCAAACAGAACCAACATGGCTCCTGCAGTCATGGTGCTTACAATGATATGATGGATTTTCCAAGATGGTGTGTGTGTACATGCATGCACCTAAAGGGGCACCGAGAGGGGCAATGTTCTGCTGCTAAAAATTTTGACCATCCAAATATATATGCTCCCTTACATCTAGTCCTCTGTTTAACAAAATCTAGTAACAGAGCCTTGCATCTCTTAATTGCTTTGAAAGGGAAAACAATTGATATGATTCTAAGACCTCTGTCACAAAGAGCGTGGCTCTGACCCAGCAGGATAGTTCTCATGTATAAAATACACCTGCCTATTAGAATAGTACAGCGGGCTTGTTCTTGAAAAGTATGCCAATACAAGGATAATTAATAGAAACAAAGATTGCTAACATTGATAAATGTTCATAATAACCAAACCTGAGCTTGCAACGGAAAAGAAAACCTGATTAACACCACAGGAATTCAAATTTTTCTGAGTTGAAACCCTACCTGCAATATTTATTTTTTGCTCATGCCATCAATAGTCTCTATTATGAATTTGTGATTGTCAGCATTACCATGGCAACCTGTTTGAAAGGGGCTGCAAAAGATGCACCTCAGGCTTCCCTACAGCTGATACTCATCAATAATGCTCAATTTTGAATAAATGGGTAAAGCACAAACTTTTGATGTAACTAGCATCCTACACCAAAAGATTTGTGCTTTTTTTTTTTTTTTTGCAGGCTATCAGATAATTAAGAAACTCAGAAACTCATTGAATTCTTAATATGAGCCTAATTCTGGTAGGATTTCACATCTGCAATAAAAATGTGGTGAAAATCCATCAATAGAGAACAGTTTGCTGATCATATTACCATAATTGAGTGATAGATGACATTAACAGTCTAAACACAGATTTTCTTCTCTTTTTATAAATTCACTCGTAATTCTAACTTGTGTGGCCTTACCTCCTAAATTGTGAAGCCACTAATTGGGAATTTGTGATTCAAATTCAATCAACATGTATTGAGTTCCTACCAGGTGCCTTCACATGCATCTTTCATTTAATTCTCCAAGCTACACAACCATTCTTGGAAGTAGATATTATCACACCTATTTTGTAGATAAGTAAACAGAAGGTCAGAGAGGTTGAGTAACTTGCCTAAGATCACCCAGTGATAAAAGGACAGAGCCAAGCGTCACACATTAGTCTGTGTATGGTATTTCCAGGCTCAAGCTAATGTCAATCATTGCTTAGCAACATTTCTTCATAGACTGTTGATTATATATTGGTTGGGGAAAGGGCAGGTATTAAGATAAGTGAGGCAATTATTTTCAAGTAGCACAGGCTCTTTAAATTTTAACATTTCTCTTCAAATCACTACATGTTTGATGATTATGAATAGCTCTCTTATTAAAGTAAACTAAAGATTTTTCTAGAAAATACTTGGCTTATACTTTAAGTTCTTGGGTAACCTTGAAGGAAACTGTGTTGAATATTCTCCACGATTCACTCTATTCTATGTTCTTGGAGGTCTTTATGGAACAAGCCTCCCTTGCCCTCTGGCTTCCTTTTGGATTCAGTCAATGGGCAACACCATCGGAGGTCAGAGGACAGAGAAAGAGAGAAGTCAGGGTATTTATCCCCCTGACTCCTTTCCCACAGTCGGCAGTGGCTGCATTTCTGTAACAAATGCCAAGTCCCTTCCAGGACACCGTATCCTGGAGCTGCAGTTTTCACCAGGTTCCAGCAGAAACTCCCTCTTCTTGTGCCTTCAGGCCTAGAGGGGAGCACTTCCCACCACTGCCAAACCTGAGGTGCTTCACCTGCCTTGTTAGTTCCCTTTAACCCTGCCCTCACCTTCATCAACAGCCACTTCACTGAGCACTCTTCAACCCAGGCTGCTGAGGGAGAGCTTAGAATATTGATTGAGACCTTTCCCCTTTTCTAATAGAAGCATTAATGTTACAAGTTTTCCTCTCATCACTGTTTTTGCTATGTCCTGTAAATTTGGCATGAAGTACATCATTCACTTCAATTTTTGTGTGTGTGTTGTTTTTAATTTCCCTTGAGACGTCCTTTTTGGCTCTTGGATTACTTAGAAGTGTGTTGTTTAGTTTCCAAGTGTTGGGAGATTTTTCTGTTATCTTTCTGATATTCGTTTCTAGACTGATTTGTGGTCAAAGAACAAACTCTGTATGGTTTCAGTTCTTTTAAACATTTGAATCTGTTGAGGTTTGTTTTATGGCCCAATATATATAGCTCTATAAATGCCAATTAGGTTCTGTTGATCTACTTCCTTGCTGGTTTTCTGCTTAGGTGTTCTATCAGTGTAGTTTGCAACTACCGTTGTGGATTCATCCACTTCCTCGTTTCACTCTATCACTTTTGTTCCACCTGCTTTGCAGCTCTGTTGTTTGGCATCTTAGTTTCAGCCTGGCAAAGATGGACATGGCTTCCCAATCCATCTCTGCAGGTGGGGATAAGGGTGACACAACAATTTTTTCTGTACAGCAGTTGTTTCCTAAAAATGTTGTGTCTTATTAGGCTGCTATTTCTCTGATCCTTTGGTTAAAGAAAGCAGGCTTTGGTTGAGGTTCATCTTATCTGCACCCATTGGTGATTTGGAGTTGCCAGTTTCTCAGTAACCAGTTGGAATACCCGAGACAAAAAGAAAACCCAGGGGGCTCACTGCCATGTTGTTATTCGGGTCACGGAATCCTAGCCAATCTGCCTTCTCTCCACCTTGCAGTTTTCGTATATTTGTAATATACTATAATAACAATTATACATAATATAATATTTATAACATATTTGTAAATTATACCCTATATGATTAATATTTTATTGTATACTATGTATAGTTATGATATTACATATATTATAATTTATTATATTATTTCCAAGGTTCTCATTTATACTCAGCAGAAGGAATAGGATAAAGTTTGTCTACTGCATCTTCCCAGAAGCAGAAGTCTTCGTGTCAGGTAGTTTAAAAAAGAAAACTATAATACAGGGAACCAGTTACAAAAATGTTGGATGAGCTGAAGAGAAACAGAGAACAGTGAGGCCACCCAAAGATTTGCAATAGCAGAAGGCGGCCACTACCCTAGGGCAGGCAGCACATGGAGAGGAGGGATGCTACCAGAGCCCAAGGCTGGAGCAGTTCCATGGGAGGCTGGACCAGAGGGCGGACTGCCCATGGAGAGTGTGTGAACCGCAAAGGAGATGCAGTCAGTGATGGAATCCCAACCCCAGGTAGAAAGAGGGAGAAAAAAATAAATTGGCCTCTTCAGTCCTCCCTCCCTCCACTCCCACTCCACTGCCTCCCAATGGCCACACCAGCCAGAAGTCACTTTTCGAGGGCACCAGGGAAATGTCATTTGCAGGGGGCATGTCTTGAATTTAGAGTCAACAATCCCTAAAAGAAGTATGGGATGGCAGCAAGAACAGATAAAATATGTTAGAGGCCACAGAAAAATATCATTCCTGGGTGGCCCAGTGTGTTTGGAGTGGGAGGAAGACCAGTCTGTCATACCCTACGACATCCTGGTAATTTCCTTAAAATCCACCTACTTTCCTCTGGCTATACGCACCTCACTTGAAAGATAATAAATCCCAAACACTTATTCTTGTGACTGTTCTATCTTTAAACTCCAAGGTTCTGGTAATTGGGTCAAAAATAATCCTAAAGGTATTAGGTGTGCCTCCCTCTGCTTCCTCACTGGGCTAAAGTCCTTGTAATGTGTTTTCTTATCATTTGTTAATAATAACTGCCTGCATAGTCATTTCCATGCACCTGGATGATCTGAGTAGCAGTTGGCTATGATTTCCCTTTCAGATGGATCCATGGGCTTAAAAAGAGCATTAGAATGTTCTGTTTGAATGGGGAAAAGTCAACACAGCTACAAATACATGCTTCATGCCTACCAGTCCTGTGAGTAGATCAGTCCACAGGAAAGATCAACAGGCTTCAGACGAACAACTACTACTGCACCGATGATGTTAAATTGGTGGCAACCCATGTGAAATTTCTTGGGAAAGAAGTAGGAGAAAGTTTAATTCAGCAGAATCTGTGATGTGAATAACAAAGGATAATGAACGAAAGAACTTAAGCCAAACATTTTAAAGAATGCTTTTTAAAAATCCATTTTGGTGAACAAATACTGTATTCATTAAAATTCTGATCCTTTTACTATATTTTGGAAATGTATTTCTAAACCAGGGAGACAAAATCAACAATTCTTTAAAAATATTTTGTAACTCAGATTTGTTAGCATGTTTCTATCCACGGTGGTGGTGGTGGTGGGGTTAGTTCTATGCTATATGAAGGAATTTATATACAAGACAAATAAGCTATGTCTATTCTCACAAGTGAGTAAGTGCCCTGATTGACAGTTTTGTCCTAATTAGTATAGCAAACGGTGGCTGACTGTACTAGATGTAGAAGCCCAGCACAATAAATTATCCTGCAATTGTCATTCAAAACAAAGTTCAAGAAAGAACTAAACATCAGGCAGGGAGGGAAGAAAGCACAGTATGCCTGGTTTATTAATAATGTGCAAGGACGGCCAGCACAGTACTTGAGTGAGATGGGGGTGATAAAAGTCAATTAAAATCTCGAGACAGGTTTTGAGATTTGGAATATTAATTAGAGAAAACAACTACAGCATACTGGCATAACCAGGCACACATTTGAAATCTTGTTGGTAGTTCAAGAAGCCATTTTTAAAAGAGCACTTGAGAGACTGAAAAGATGCATCCAGCAAAGAAAGCAATTAAAATAATTCAGAGCTGGAAGATGGTAGGTCAACTCGGCGAGTGTCGCACAAAAGGAAAGTGGTCAGGAGGACACTCCAGGAGAACTAGCACAGCGCCTTTCGCGGGACTCTTCAGTGTTTTTATATTTTTTCTGGCAAAAGATACTTTAAAAACACAAATGTGAGAAAGTCAGCTGCAAGTGTGTAGCATTGCAAACTATTATGAATCTCCTCTTTCAAGCATAAGTGAAAGGCCATTTGTGCTCTGGTTAAGCCAATCACGCCTGTCTACAATAGGAGTAGAGATGCCACAGACAGTAGCTTGGCTGTTTCTGTGGCAGGATGTCTACTCTGCACAGATAAAAATGGCTAACATCTTTCGAGAGCCTTCTGGTATGCAAGCACTGCAGTGTGCTTCTAAGTGCTTTAGCCCCTCCAGGACGCCCCTCCGGAATGGAAGCTACAGGAAGGCAGGGCTTGTTTTGAATATTACTGCATCCCTCATGCCTGGCACATAGTATGTACTCAATACATATTTTATCAGTGAATGGTGTTTCTCAAAAGTTGAATTTTTATGTA